>NC_091215.1:30224272-30241772 GCF_040958095.1 Procambarus clarkii | reverse complement strand
CACGCGTGTGTTGCATAGTCCGCACGTGGATTGCATTCAAGTGATTTCTCACTTAAATTGCCGCAGCGGAGGTTTAGTGTAAGTGCTGACGTGATCTGCATCGCTAATAGTTCCCGATCGAGTAGCACCTTCAGTTTATTCTTGTCAATTAGTGAAGGAAAAATATATAACAAAATATTAACACTAGCGGAGCAGCGCTCGACCGTGAAGTTAAGACTAAAAAAAATCACCCACCGTTAATATCTATCAGTCGGTTCAGCTTGGTTCAACTGGTAATATTAATTTAATTGGTCTGTGTGTATGACTTTATACGTTTAGCGTCAAACATTACAGCCCATCTTGGTCTCTGAATAGCTTCTCACAGATGTATTAAGGTGTAGCGTCTCATCAGCTTTACATCATCTAAGATTTGAATAATGTTATTTCCTATGTAAGGTCGCTTCCATAAATTTGGAACAGAATGGATCCCAGTGTTGACCCCTGTGGCACCCCTTGTATTCGACCTCCCGGCACAAGGATTTATCATCGCCATTGCGCTCTGTTTCCTACAGAGGGAGAGTACCCTCACCCACCTGAGGACTCTTAAACGATGCAGAGGAGGGATGGAGAGGGAGAGCACACGGAAAATGAACATAACAACATCACATTTGTGAGAGGGGTCTGGGGCCAGATTCACGAAGCAGTTACGCAAGGACTTACGAACCTGTACATCTTTTCTCAATCTTTGGAGGTCTTTGTTTACAATTATTAAAGAGTTAATGAGCTTCGAAGCACCAGGAGGCTGTTTATAACAATAACAACAGTTGATTGGGAAGTTTTCATGCTTGTAAACTGTGTAATAAATATAACTAAAACCGTCAAAGATTGAGGAAAGATGTACACGTTCGTAAGTGCTTGCGTAACTGCTTCGTGAATCTGGCCCAAGACCCCATGTACCCACCCTTCTCCCTCTTCTCACAATGGTACTTCCACGGATACCGAGGCCAACTGGTCTGCTGTCAGAATTACCAGAGAAAATAGCTTTAATTTCGTGTGTAATAAAATCGCCTCGGTCTGAATACAAAACTAATTGTTTTATTATGTATAGTAATGACACGATCGTAAAGCCTGAACAGGAATGGAGATTTTATGTTAATGGAATTTGTTACATGTTCATTTAGGTTCAGGGCGAGGGGATTTAGAGAAGGTAAGGAAATATAAAGAACCTCAACATTGGTAGAACAAGTGCAACGTGTGTATTAAAACATACGTAGAAAAGGAAATATATATAATAATATATATATAATGTATTTTTGCATCATAAAATATTCATTGTAAGTAGAATAACAGGGATCCCTCGTGGGATTATCGTGGTGAGATCAATTACGACGTTTAACAGGTAGGAAAACTGTGCAACTGTAACCAATAATGGGAACAGTAACAATACGGGCCACAGCTGCAACCAGTCTGGTCAGTGGCAACATTGACCTCAGTGAAGAGTTGGGGGGGGGATAAATCGTAGCAAAACACCAAGTCAATTGATCAGTCTTGCAATCAGATGCGATGCCCCTTTTACAACCACACGCACGCACGCACGCACACACACACGCACACACACACACACACACACACACACACACACACACACACACACACACACACACACACACACACACACACACACACACACACACGCAAAGATACACACACACACACACACACACACAGGCGGGACTAAAGAGTTAAATCTCAACCCCCACAAGCACAACTAGGTGAGTACGCGCGCGCTGAAATAATAGGGAAATAGGATAGGAGTCATGGCTATAAACAACCGACGGCTAGAAAGGCGGGGGCCAAGAGCTAATGCTCGATCCTGCAGGCACAGATAGGGTGAGTATAAACACACGCGTGCTACACCTACTACGGTTAGCTAAATGCTCAATGTATACAAGTATTGGATTTGATCTGAATTTCACGTGGAATAAGCAAGTCTTGTTTTTCTTAAATTACCATTTTTGTTTTTTTGCCACCTTAGTTTGTATTATGGGTCTTGTTTTACTTCATTACCTTGTTTTTCTAATAAACCGTCAGTTTTATTCGTGGAGGAAGATCTGAACCTTAAATTATTTCTGTAATTCTTTTTCTCTGCGTGTTAAAAGTTTTATATATATATATATATATATATATATATATATATATATATATATATATATATATATATATATATATATATATATATACTAGTTTTTCGTCTCTTGTTCACTGTCTAGAACCACTTCAGCAGGACACAAGAGGGCTCAGAATTATGCAAAATGTATATATATGTTGGCATTAAATATATTATAATAAAACCCGTATCTACTCAAACTTGTATTTTTTGTTTTTTTTGCATACTCTCTCTTGGTCTTCCCATGTTCGTAAAGCTCCTCCTCACTCACCCTCACCCCCTCCCCCACACACACCCTCACCCCCCTCCCCCTCACACACCCTCACCCCCCCTCCCCCTCACACACCCTCCCCCTCACACACCCGCACCCCCCTCCCCCTCACACACCCTCACCCCGTCCCCCCCCACACACACACCCTCACCCCCTCCCCCCCCCCCACACACACACCCTCACCCCCTCCCCCCCCACACACACACCCTCACCCCCTCCCCCCCCCACACACACACACCCTCACCCCCTCCCCCACACACACACCCTCGCCCCCCCCACACACACACACACCCTCACCCCCTCCCCCACACACACACACCCTCGCCCCCCTCCCCCACACTCTCCCTCGCCCCCTTCCCCCACCACTCTCCCTCAACCCCTCCCCCACACACACCCTCCCCCACACACCGTCACGACTCCACGCCACCAATGCCTGAAATCGGTTGCCAGCATAGTTCTCATGATGGAGTGAGACACAACGGCTCTCCATTGAATAATTCCAGACCTGATTGATCGTTGAGAGAGCAACAGGGGTGAGGGTGCACGCGCGCTTGTTTGCGAGGAAGGACAAGGGAAGAATTGGCAGTTATTGTTATCAGTTTTCAAGATGACTTAACAAATCTAAAGTTGGGGTTCGTGCAACCTTGGACGATCTATAAGAACTGATCAGGGTTTACGTTTTCTATGGTGTTGAGCAGCTAAGAGTTGATCTACTATAACATGCCATGTGTGAAGAACATGATGAGTGGTATGGGTGTTCTGGTTTATGTTATGCTATAGTACCGATGTCATCTAGGGTTCTTAAGTCTTCATCAATGTCTTCTCCTCTGTGTGTGTGTGTGTGTGTGTGTGTTAAAATTTTTTCTTTGGATACTTTCGACACGCTACGATTCTCTTCAGCAGGGCGTTGACTTGCTTCCCTTGTAACATCGTGACTATGAATCTCTTGCTGTACATCCCTGTACTGGTTACCGTCGGCGCTGCGCCCCCACACCCGCCAGAGCCAGGCGATATATTGATTACACCTCACGGGACCTGATTCCACCTAGCCCCACCCATACCTGGAGGCCACACCTCTGCCCTATCCCAGTGACCACACCCCTAGATACATACCTATTGAAGCTCTACACCCCTAGATACATACCTATTGGAGCTCTACACCCCCTAGATACATACCTATTGGAGCTCTACACCCCCTAGATACATACCTATTGGAGCTCTACACCCCCTAGATACATACCTATTGGAGCTCTACACCCCTCTTGCCCACACTCCCACCCTTAGTCCCACCCACACTCCCATCCATAACCCTGAAGTCCTACTCCACACTCCCACCTTTAATACCTTGCTCATACTACCGATAAAATATATGAAAAACCTTTAAAAGAATGTAAGAGCCTCTTAGGCTAAGAATGTTAAGCCTCCAAAAAACTGTAATATCTTCAACTTTCCTTCACCTGTAACCTACCCCCCCCCCCATCCCCCCAACAAACAAAAAATACACTAGATGGGACACCCGGCGGTTCCCGGGTCGACTTCAAAACGTTGCGCCATGTAAGTGGCTGAAGCCCCCAGAGTGCAAATCTGTCGAGAACATAAATTTTTTGCACGTCAAAATTCTAAATTCCGTAACTTAGATTTGAAAATAAAATTTTCAAATTAAAATTCCAAGATTGTATATAAACATGGCATAGAAATAGCTATTATTTGAAAGTGACACGAAATTCCGAAGTAGTCGTGTTGTTTGCAATCCCTAATCATTATAATGTTTTGTTATACAAAACAAACTACTGAAGTATACGAGTACAACACTGTCCTCGTGCAATGCAAGTTTATCATAATTGCAAATTATGATAAACGTACATTGCACGAGGCTGTCTTTGCTACACTTACCTCCATGAAGCACGTACTGTCGTTACGGAGGAAGTGCGAAGTGTTAATGGCCACGTAGTTGAAACGCCGAATCGAGAAACTAATTAATATTATATTATTAATATAATTGATAACGTTTAACACAGTGGCGAGTATCCACAGGTCATATACAACATAGTTCGTTGGCAATAGGACGGGGGCTGTGATTTAAAATATTAGATTTGAGAGTTCTCAGATCCATTCGCAATCTTAACATTAATTCTTTCCTCTGATTTGTTGGTTCAACTTGACAATTACTCTAGACTCCAGAAACACATGAGGATGGTATTAAAATGTAACCCATTAAACCCATTATAAATAATAATATTTGAGCTATGCAGGAAATGGAAACATTGCAACATCACGCATTTGGCTTGACAAGAAATGGAAGATAAAATACATCAATACATAAACCTATACACATACCAGGAAGGACAGGTGGAAGCACGGAGCAGTTTAAAATAAGAAAAGCTGGAATGTTTGGAAGGGGCGCCGGAAGGTTTAGAAGGAGCGCTGGAAGGTTTGGAAGAAGCCCTGGAAAGTTTGGAAGGAGCGCCGGAAGGTTTGGAAGGAGCGCTGGAAGGTTTGGAAGAAGCGCTGGAAGGTTTAGAAGGAGCGCTGGAAGGTTTGGAAGGAGCGCTGGAAGGTTTGGAAGATATGCTGGAGGTGCTGACGTCCGTTGAGTAAGAACAATGAAGCTCCTTCAGAGGGATGGGCGGGGGGGGGGGGGCTCCTACGCCCGGGCCAAACAAGCTTGTGAAAGTGTCGACTTGGAGCAGTAAATATTCATCCCGTGATTAAGGCGCAAGACAAGGTTGAATAAGGCAGTTTCCTTGGAGTGTAAGGGGGCGGGGGGAGGAGGCGGTTATCACGTGTAGCCCCCTGTTGTTCAGCTTTCAGTGATTAGCTCGTTTAAGGGCACTCTGGCGCTGCTGCTGCTTTAAAAAAATTTAGTATCTCGGATTACCGAGTTCAATTTCTCGAGGCTCAATAACTTTGGGTTGGGGTTGCGTTCTTGAAGCTCAGTTCATATCTTTCATCGTAACTCCGTTCTTAGACAAGGTTAAATTCATATTCATAAAATTGCCGACATACTTGAACTGCAATCCACGAGGCCCTTTAAGGAATATCAGCTTACATTATGGTTCATTAGCTCTGACGTAAGGATTCATAGCTTAGTTCATGGTTCAGTGGAGGTGATCACGGCACACCAGAAACCTTACACTCGGGAACTGAGAGTCATTGCATACTTATATCCTAGTTTATATGTATCCTGCGTGTTATCTGGTGATCCTCGCAGAGCCCGAATGGCTATTAGAATGGGACAGGTGTTCCTGTCCTTTCTGTAGGACAGCTTGGGCTGTAAATAGGGCTGTAAACATGTGCCCGCGACAAGAATGTGGATATATGAAGAGGGTGTCAAGTTGTCCCTGATAATTTACTCTTTTTACCCGTCACTGTTTCTTCCCCTCATACCAATTTCTTCACTAACTTTCCCTATACTGCCTCACTTTTATATATGTCCAAGCTGTATTATAACGTTTCTGACCTTACCCCCTTAATAATAACCCCTTTGCTATTTTCAAAATTTTATCACCTCTATCCCTATTACACAACCCATTTTCCAGCCTTTGTGTATCCTTGTGTTCCTGTCCACCTTAGTATCCTGAGTAGTATACCCCTGGTATCATATCATATTATACCTTCTGGTATAACCGGATATTTGTACCCATATATCCGGTTAATCCATTGCTCTTTATCCTAGTATCCTCTGCTTTTTGTGATTTTTATTACAGTTTTTTGTATTTCCGTATATTTTTGAGTTCATAGTCTTAAGAACAGATCTTAAAACAGTATTGCGAGTGATTGCTTTATGTGTTAGGCGAGGATTCGCCTTCGTCACCTCTGTAAAACAATATATTGTAATTTATTTATTTATTATAAACCTTTTGGTTTTGGAATAAGTTAACTAAATGTGTTTTTCTTGTTCGCAGGTAAGTTCCAGTGGTGGAAGCTGGCGATTGAACTTGTGGGCGAGTATTTTAATTTTATTTCTCTCGCTCAATCCCAAGCACATTGCTCTATCCATTTTCTTCCACCTCTATCCCTGTTCATCTACCACCACCTTGGAAAGCTATGCAGGTTCATTGGCCACAGAGGTCATGAGGGGCGGGGCGGGGAGGGGGGGGGGGAGGAGGTTGAGAGAGAGAAAAAAAGCCACCTTTTATACTTTGTCTTAGCTGTACTGGTTCCTGGGCCTGACCTCCAGCCAAGCCGCCAGCCTGCCATCCAGGCAGACAGCCAGATATTTAGCCATTAGTTAGTTTGATAACTAGCCAGTCACACTGTATCATATAGTTCTGATTTTCCATCACTGAAATGGCAAAATTTCCAAATGATTCTTCAGAACACTAACAAACTTAGCAGCCTCTGCCTCTGCAGTAAAGTAGTCTTGATCTGCATTCGCTAGTGTGCTCCAGCTGGACGGCAACGTAATAATATATATATATATATATATATATATATATATATATATATATATATCTCACTCTTTCTTGCAAATATATATAGCTGTTGAATATGACCGAAAGAGTAAGATTAATGATTCTAACACGAATCTTTTCAATATTTCTTATGTTTTTCTTCACTGTCGGAGGATGTTGAAAAATGTACTCTCCAAAGGTCATTTTCACGCTTTTATTTTTGGCCTGACACCTAGGGATGCATTCCGCACAGTCACTCCTTACATTCTCAAAGACTGTTGTTGTTGTTTTAGATTTAGCTACTCAGAACGTAATGTCCATGTAGCACGGGCTATGGTGAGCCCGTAATTAATCAAAAACTAATTTACCATGATTGATTGATTGATGAAGATTAAGCCACCCAAAAGGTGGCACGGGCATGAATAGCCCGTAAGTGGAGGCCTTTTTAAGCCATTACCAGTATCAAGAGCTGATACTGAAGATCTGTGGAGGTGCGAATGCACCCTGCATGACGGGAGATGTCTCCCTTGTGAATGTGTTAAGATGAAGATGAAGCTACCCAAAAGGTGGCACGGGCATGAATAGCTCGTAAGTGGTGGCCTTTTTGAGCCATCACCAGTATCAATAGATGATACTGGAGATCAGTGGAGGTGCGACTGCACCCAGCGTGACGGGAGATGTCTCCCGGACCAAGTGGTGACCAGATGGTGTATTTACCATGCTTTTGCACAGGCTTACATTCTCTTTGGATGAGGTGGTACAGAACAAGTGGATGAATGGTATAACATAGGCATATTTATAGGGTATTACATGCATCAACATAATACCCTATAACTATGCCTATGTTATACCATTCATCCACTTGTTCTGTGGATTCTGTGGATTTATAGGGTATTACATGCATCAACATAAGCTACAGGCTCACCATAGCCCGTGCTACATGGACACTTCGTTCTGAGTAGCTAAATCTGAAACAACAACATCAACATAACCAGCTTATGTTCCTATCTACTTGTGTTTCTAAGGCAGGGTCATTGGATCTTGTCTCTGCATTGGCTCAGGGTCTTGAAGTGGGTAGGATGTAATTATGTGTTAACTGATTGTTGATTGCTGGTCTTGACTTTATAATGTGTAAAGCCTCGCTGATGTCTAGAGCTCTGTTGTCATTATACCTGTCGATTATTTCAGTGTTGTTAGTTAAGATGTCTCTGATGATGGTCTGGTTGTGTGAGGAGGTTATGTACTCCTTGATGGAGCCCTGTTGCTTGTGCATTCTTAATCGCCTAAAGAGAGACGTTGTGGTCTTGCCTATATACTGAGATCTTTGGGGCTGACAGTCCCCAAGTGGGCATGTGAAGGCATAGACGACGTTGGTCTGTGTTAAGGCATTTTGTGTGGTGTCTGGAGAGTTCTTCATAAGTAGGTTGGCAGTCTTCTTGTTTTTGTAATATATTGTTAATCGTATCTTCTGATTGGTGTCTGTGGGGATAACGTTCCTATCAATAATATCATTCAGGACTCTTTTCCTCCATTTTGTAAGCCATGGAAAAGACGTTCCTGTAAAACAGTCTGATAGGGGCTACGGGTGTTGTGCTGGTTCCTTCCTCATGAGTTGCATGGCGTGTCACCTTTCTTTTAATGACATCTTCAACATAACCGTTCGAGAAGCCATTATTGACTAGGATCTGCCTTACTCGACATAGTTTTTCGTCGGCCTTCTTCCAACCAGAGCTGTGAGTGAGAATGAGAGCTCAGTTGACGTAGACGTTGACAACACTCTGCTTGTACCGGTCCAGGCAATCACTGTTAGCATTCAGGCACATTCCTATGTTCGCTTCCTTTGTGTAGATTGCAGTATGAAAACATCCATTCCTTTCCGCGACTGTTACATCTAGAAAGGGCAGCTTCCCATCACTCTCCATCTCGTAAGTGAAACGTAACACCGAACTCTGCTCAAATGTCTCCTTCAACTGCTGCAAACTCCCGACATCAGGTACCTGCATAAATATGTCATCATATTTGCAGTATATGGCAGGTTTTAAGTCTATGTCAACTAGGACCCTCCGCTCTGTGGAACCCATGTAAAAAAACGCGAACAGGACACCTAGAGGAGAACCCATGGCGACCCCCATCCACTTGTTTATTCATGTGTCCATCGGGGCTCAGGAAGGGTGCCTCTTTAGTGCAGGCTTCGAGTAATTTCCTCAGTATGCTCTCTGGTATGTCCAGAAGGTACAAGTCAAATTGCGATACACTTTGTCCATCATCGTCCCGATTGTTTCATCAACGAGAACGTTGGTAACCAGCAACTCCACATGCTGAGAAGTTCTCATCCCCATCGCCCATGCTCCCTGCAATAAGTCAACAAATTCCTTTGGAGATTTCAGGCTGAAAGAACAAGGCACATAAGGAGTCAGCAGACATTTGAATCGCTTAGCTAGTCTGTATGTGGGTGTGGGGTATCTGGCTGATGAGTGGCCAAAGTGGGTTTCCGGGTCTTGAGATTCCCATATATATAACCTGGTTTATATCCCTCAGTAACCTTAGACAGGTGGAGTCCAGACTTCTTGGCATTCACAGTTTCAATCAATCTGAACATATCCACAAGGGACCGTGACGAGGGTTCGAACCTTGACGTGACGAGGGTTCACGGCCCTTGTGGATTTGTTCATTTGATGCGTCACGCTATTGTGATTTCTGTGTGTAAGTTCAATCAATCTGTTTACCTTCGTTTTCAGTTCGGCTGTGGTATCCTTCGTGAACTTTTGGAATTTAGTTTGGTCGTTGAGGATGAAGCTCATTTTTGCCAGATATTCATCTTTTTTAGAATAACGTATATTGGCGACTTGTCACCTGAGGACTATCATCTTCCTGAGGACTCGTCTTCCCTGAGGACTATCTCCTTATTCTCACGAAGGCCTTTAGTTGCCGCCTTGAGCTCGGGGGACAGTGGTGCTTTTGTAGCTACCTCGAATCTTTCCTCCCTTTGTAACACGTTCCGCTTGCAAGGTATCTTTAGTGGTAACTCTCTTCTGCGTCTTGTGGTTGAATATGTCGTTCAATAGTATCTCCAACTCCACATTCCGGGCCATCTCACTTGGTCTTGACATAACGTGACAGTTTATTCCCAGATTTAAGAGTGATTTGGTCCTCAGTGAGGTTGATCCCAGAAGGTTTAAAAAGCAATCTCTATTTCGAGGAACTGCCATAGGTCCTCGACCTCGGGATGCCGAACATTCTGCATCTATTCGACCTCGAAAAGGTCTATTCAACCTCGAGATGCAGAAGAGAGTTCCCACTAAATACACCTTGCAAGCGGAACAATTCTTTGGCCTTGTATTTCCGTTCGATTCGCATGAGTTATGTAATGGGGTGCCGTGTTGTCGGGCTGTAGCTTTTGTTACGCCGCCGGTGTACTCCAGTGCTGTTCTCATTCTTCGTTCGTTTTGTCGGTGTCCTGGGTTTCTGTCTTTTGGTTATATATATATATATATATATATATATATATATATATATATATATATATATATATATATATATATATATATATATATATATATATATATATATATATCGTACCTAGTAGCCAGAACTCACTTCTCAGCCTACTATTCAAGGCCCGATTTGCCTAATAAGCCAAGTTTTCCTGAATTAATATATTTACTATAATTTTTTTCTTATGAAATGATAAAGCAACCCTTTTCTCTATGTATGAGGTCAATTTTTTTTTATTGGAGTTAAAATTAACGTAGATATATGACCGAACCTAACCAACCCTACCTAACCTAACCTAACCTATATTTATAGGTAAGGTTAGGTTAGGTAGCCAAAAAAAGCTAGGTTAGGTTAGGTTAGGTAGGTTAGGTAGACGAAAAAACATTAATTCATGAAAACTTGGCTTATTAGGCAAATCGGGCCTTGAATAGTAGGCTGAGAAGTGCGTTCTGGCTATTAGGTACGACATATATATATATATATATATATATATATATATATATATATATATATATATATATATATATATATATATATATATATGTATATATATATATATATATATATATATAGTGTGTGTGTGTGTGTGAGGGTACCACCTCTGGTGCCAATGTGGGGACCCATAACCTCGGAGAAGAAAATAAAAAGTATTCAGAGGAGACCTTGTGGTCTCTCACTGAACACTAATATTATCTTCTCCTACCACCCCCATTTCTTTTGTATTATATATATATATATATATATATATATATATATATATATATATATATATATATATATATATATATATATATTTCTTTGTTTTTTATTTTAATTTAATCTATCGTTGTTCAAATTTATTGAATTAATTTTGTCTCTGTTTGATGTAGTTGATTTGACGAAGTTTTCCGATACTGTTATCTTAAAACTTATCTATTTTGCAATTACCTTAATGGGAAGGGATTTGGAGTTATGCTTTTTGCCCTATATTTACTTAACTGGGTATTGAGACAGTGAGTGACTATTGTGAGGCTGTAGACTGCAGTATTCCCCGCCTCTCCGTATACTCTTTATCTCTACCCGCTATCAATCTTTTGTGTCGCGATTCCTCCCTCTTTTATCACCGTTCCCTCTCCCCCTCTCTCTCCTCCTACGTCATTCACTTTTTTTAATTACCTACCCGCTTGGGCCGAGCACAAATGTCTTAAGGCGCGGAGGTTTAACTGGACAACTTTTACGGCCCCAAGAGTCATATAATCGTATTTTTAAGCGGACCCAACTTTAATTTCTTAGCGGAATGTCTGCATGTTCGTGTACACTTGCGCGTGGGCGTGCGTCTCGTCTTCCCTTGATGCATAAAGCACTAGAGATTTAGGGGTGAAAGATGGATGAAGGTAATGACTCAGCCTGACAACTGTGGCCACTTCGAAAGCAGTTAACTATTGTTGTGTTAATGAGCAATTCGTCAAAAGATGAAATAGCAAGAATTGAGTTACAGCGGGATTGTTTGGTTGTTTTAAAAACCGGCTCAAAATCTTGTCAGATACGTAGTAGGGTTTAACATTGTCTTAAGAGCGAGTGGGCGGTGTGGAGACCAAGAAAAGGGCGTGTCACAGTCGGGTGATTCTTGGAGAGGGCGTGTCGCAGTCGGGTCATTCTTGGAGAGGTCGTGTCGCAGTCGGGTCATTCTTGGAGAGGGCGTGTCGCAGTCGGGTCATTCTTGGAGAGGGCGTGTCGAAGTCGGGTCATTCTTGGAGAGGGCGTGTCGCAGTCGGATCATTCTTGGAGAGGGCGTGTCGCAGTCGGGTCATTCTTGGAGAGGGCGTGTCGAAGTCGGGTCATTCTTGGAGAGGGCGTGTCGCAGTCGGATCATTCTTGGAGAGGGCGTGTCGAAGTCGGGTCATTCTTGGAGAGGGCGTGTCGCAGTCGGGTCATTCTTGGAGAGGGCGTGTCACAGTCGGGTGATTTATAAATTTCATGATGGTAAATCATGCAATTATTGGAAGGATTGAGAGGCGACATTGTCACTCGCTTCGTTAATGTCTGGCATATATAAACAATATTTACACCTGAATTTGTGCTCACTGGCGTTTATTAATTTGTTACCAAGTTTTATGTGGTCACGTATTGAGATAGAAATGAAGTGTTGATTGCCTCTTTAAATGTTATTTATTTTTATTTATAAAATAAACACAGCATATACAAAATAGGGACTATAAAGAACAGACAGAGGACATGAAACAGACATGAAGGGTAAAACCAAATAACACATAGCCTTGAACCATGTACAGGACACAAAATAAACAGACAAATGGGAAGAAAGCAAGAAGATCAGAAAGGAACACAGAAAAGTTCGAAACAATCCAATACTTAGTACATGAAAAGCACATTATACACGTAAACACACAAACACACACAGACCTGGAAATACAAATCAGACCCACACACACACAGCAAGCCAGAAGGGCCACACATAACCCAACGCACACAAACACAACCGGAACACGCAGGAACTGGGAACACAAACCCGAACCACACACACGCACGCACGCAACCACCCACCTCACACCCACACACAGACACAAACACCGCAACACATAGGAAACAGGTGCAACAGGAGCAAATCACTCATAATCAAAACCCTCATTCTTGTGAGGGTAATCAATCATCGGATACGTTTTAACATAAGCATCCCAAACTAGCCACTTCCTCTTGGTAGGGCGGACATCCCCACGACGCCGTGAACTACATGAAATCCGGAACCACTATATCAGGCGGAAACCCAGGCGGAGGCGGTCGCCCCCGAGCAGAGGACATTGAGGACGAAGGTAGAGGCTGGAGAGGCGGCAAGACCGCCGCCTACGAAACAGTGGGCGGGGGCACGGTACCCGCCGGACGAGCTTCTTCAGGACCACTACCAATCCACTATTCTCACCAGAATCGACGGCATGGGAACCACCTCCCACGATGATCCGGAACAATTGGACACGGGCGAGGCACCCAAAGCAGGAACCAAGGGCCCTGCACCGGCCTCCACCCTAACAACAGGGTCCACATCCCACACCAGGGTCTAAGCCACCCGCCGGAGCCACATCAGCACCCTACATATCAACCTCGCACTCCACAGAGGAAGAGCCCTCAGAGTCCTTATCAACACATTCCGCAGCCCACTCAGGAGAAGGCGACACACTCCTATCCGTCTGAGAACGCTTGGAGACAGGTCGTCGGTCGTCGGAGCCGTCGCCTCCAGCAGGAGGCACCCAAGAAGAGCCGTCGGCAGTCTGCCTCACGGCGGGGCAAGCACGACCCCGTAGGACATCATCCTCGACGACATGGGGCACGAGGCTACAGTCCACATGGGAGACCGGGAACCGGAGACAGGGCAGGTGGAGCTGGCGGATGGAAAGGGGCCAGCACAGGCGAGGAAGCTTGCGGAGATGCACGCTCCTGCAGAGGAGAAGAATCTGGTAGAGGTGAGGGAGCCTGCTGAAGCGAAGAGGCCGACTGTGGGGGTGGGACCCCACACACACCACCACCCCGTTACGCACACAACCACCCGTACTCACGGGCACACAAGCCGAGGAACCTGGTAACACCAACGGGTCAGCAGATGGTGGGGGAAGCCTCTCCATCCACACCATCACAAGGCGACAGGTCATGCGCCGCCAATGGGGAAAAATCCTCCTCCCTAAACAAGTTCACAGGTGCAGCCGCTACTCCAGTACAGGCCGCCGCTTGGTTCCCCTCAAGGCCACAACGAAAACATGTCTTGGGCTGCCGTGCATAAAAGGCACGCAAGGTGTAGTCCATCAACGTAACAGTAGACGGAACAGGCGACTTGAGACGCAGGGCGAGGGTCCGGGTACCACACGAGACTCCTCGCCACCTGCTGGAAGAGACGTTATTCAACCGTAGGGAAACCACGGTCCCAAAGTTCCCAAAATAACATGGATGCAAGTCTTCAGTAAATTCAAACGGGACCCCATGCAGCGCCACATACGTGAGGGCGCAGCAGCGGTCCGAGACAGTGACGGTACCACCGTCACCTGGGAGGGTAAACAAACGCCCATCATACCGGGCCACGAAGTCACGATAGACAGCCGGGGAGTGGAACTTGACAAGTGCTCGGTGGGTCGTTAGCAGCTGTATACCAAATACATCAGACACTCGAACGCGAAACATATCCAACAGAATGACTTCCACTGCAAGATAAGTCGCTCTGCCAGAGAACTCCAGACCTATAGTCTCCGTACGGCGAATAGGGAAGAGGGGGGGTTACCCATGGCGCCGACGCAAAACAGCCGGAGGGATGCGCCCCCGGGCTGACAGTGCACCGGACACACAAAAGTCGGGGCAGCGCCGAGAGAGGCGCTCACCACACACCCTCACACGGCGACCTCTGGCGACCGACCAGAATATTATTTGTTCACGTGTGTTTCTTTGCAGCAACATCCGGCTCTTTCTGTGCACCTTGTCCTCAGGGGGTTTGTGGACAAATGAGCCAGCTTCTAGTGGATCATCACGTTGGTTGGCGTCTGGAAAGGAGATGATACCAGGGTTTATATAGGTGCCTTAATGGAGACTGGATAGGATGTTCATATGTATTTACTATTTGTGTCTGCAGAATCGAGCTATTAGCTCTTGGGCCCTGCCTTTCTAACCAATCTATTTTTCCTCTCTTATATCTACAGTAGTAGATATAATAGAGGACCAACGACCTTACCCCCAAGGCGCATGCATACGACCTTACCCCCAGTGCGCATGCATACGACCTTACCCCCAGGGCGCATGCATACGACCTTATCCCCAGGGCGCATGCATACGACCTTACCCCCAGTGCGCATGCATACGACCTTACCCCCAGGGCGCATGCATACGACCTTATCCCCAGGGCACATGCCTACGAATTCCCCGCCCCTCAGATCGTAGGCAGTGCTCGCAACCTTGCCTCTGCTTGCGGTGGTAATCGACATCCTAATGAGTTCTCTCACAACATATATGAGCGTGTTTAAGTCGTGAAGTCTGGACCTATTCATCGTTCTGAAGTTTAAATTTCTTCATAATTACTATTTTTTCAGATTTTACACACTGGTCATTATCAAAGAATTTTAATGAAAAACCCAGGTAGTGGGTCAGGAATGACTTCCCTATCTGGTAGTTACAACAACACTTTCTCGTGCTCTTATTAAGTGTTATTACTTATGTTAACAACCTGCTGTTATGAATATTACTAATATTACAGCAATCATACCCCAGTCTCTGATCTGCATATCTGTTGCAAGATTTATATGAAATACAGATGAGAACCTGCGAAAATCCTGCTGATAAGAGAAAACATGTTAAAGTGTATGTAATGAGTGTCAGTGACTGATGTGTTAAATCTTAACATTAAATATCACAGCAAGAAAATTATATCAGTCCATCCTCTACAGTTGCCACAACGGGCAGAAAATGATGTACAATCAAACTTAACCCAACCCATCCTATTTCCAGCCCGTCCTCATAAGGTTTCCCAACGTCAAGAAACTCTCGTACTAAAGCGTCGTACTGTCGTACTCTTAACCTACCAGAGGACCGAAGGATTAGTTGTGGACATCAGAATATGAAACGTTCATGGTGGCAGCGGCGTGGAATGTCTCTTAATTTCCCGCACCAATACACACATTTTACCGACAAGATCCTAATATAGTTTCGTCGGTAGTCTAACACAATATAATGTGGAATGAAATCTTGTAAACACATCAAGCTTGAACATTTTGGGTATCGTCCAGTGACAAATGTTCCCTCGGCGACTGGCTAGGCAAGACTGAGGCAGCTTTGGGAGGGGGGGGGGGTGTGCAGCAGTGTGCTCCAGGCATCCTAACTTTCTTTTCCTGAAGACTACGCAATTGTTCAGTCGATGGGGCTTCGGCCTCACACACGTGGGGACCACGGTTCGAGTCCCCTAAAGCCCATGTGAATGGAATTTCTTTTCCTGATTTCACTGAACTTCTCCAAACGTAAGTTTACTAACAGGGGCACTCAAGGCCCTGGTAGTAAATTTTGAGTTTGCCTTAGTCAACTCTCCAATTTAAATGATTGACTTTAATATTTGGTATTTTCTCATAACGGATTCAGTTTCATGGCGAATGAAACAAAAAAAAAGTCATTTTGCTGTTAATAAGACACCAAATAATTATTAGGGAAACCAGTTATATATTTCACGTCTCTTTTAATTGTCTTAAATTATATTTATCTACCATACACAGGTGTAAGAATTAGAAACTCCCTAACTTTAAATAATTGACAAAAGTTAGTAAGTTGACCAGACCACACACGAGAAGGTGAAGGGACGACGACGTTTCGGTCCGTCCTGGACCATTCTCAAAGGTTAGTAAGATGCTCTGACCTCCTGCCAGCTCTGTTTTTTTTTTTAGCAGGCTGTCAAATGGCATCATGATGTCATCATAATGCCATCTCTTGTAACGTGTAACAATAGCTCGCGGTATTAAACACTACACACAGAATACCAAGAGTGCATGCCAAGATGAACAAGGCCAGCTTTTTGAATGGCTAGTAGCCTTGGAATAAAGTGCTAAAGCTAACCCTCTGGTAGACGTTGTTAGGTAATCAGATCAGTCAACACCACTGGCAGTGTCTCCCAGCACCTGTAGTTAACCTATAATTAGTTTGCTACTCTGCATAGGCGGTTGGGAGCCAGGCTTGTTTGGTGATATCTTGATATATAAGGCTGTAGCCAATTGATTGACTGACACGGGAGACGTCTCCAGTCACGTAGGGTGCAGTCGCACCTCCACAGATCTCCAGTATCAGCTCTTGATACTGGTAATGGCTCAAAAGGGCCACCACTTACGGGCTATTCATGCCCGTGCCATCTTTTGGGTGGCTTAATCTTCATCATCATGATTGACTGATGATTAAGCCACCCAAGAGGTGGCACGGGCATGAATAGCCCGTAAGTGGTAAATTTTTTGGAGTGAATGTGATCTTTGGTCGTGAAAAATTGACAGTGATGAGGCTGTAGCCTGCAGTGACTTGCATTTACGGGCTCTTCATGCCCGTGCCACCTCTTGACTCGCTTAATCTTCATCAACCAGTGGCTTGAAGGCTAACATATCCAGAACACCCCGGCCGACCCGGCTCTTCTTGCAGGAACCTGTCCCGATTGCGTCTTGAAATGTTCAGTGTTCTCTAACTATACCAATGGCGCTCCCA
>NC_091215.1:30184272-30216772 GCF_040958095.1 Procambarus clarkii | reverse complement strand
GAGGTTCTGCTACTCAGGTACCCCTGAGCCATGTCAACAGTCTTCCCTTAACTTCAAAAACTGACTAGTTTTTCTAAGATCATTTCTCTATTTTCTGCATCAACAGCAATATGGAGGTCAATAAATGCCACCAAGAGCTTGGTTCCTGTCTAATAAAATATTCAGCAAAGCAAGTGTGCTTCTTCCGGGAAGGAAACCGTTCAGGTCTGGAGCAAGTTGGGGTTTAATTTAAAACATTAGCTTGTCTAGCATAAGCCTCTTAAGAAACTGTACACATACAGGATGTCAGAGACATGGGTCTGAAATTGTTTTCAATTTGGCTTGAGTTTGTGAATGATGAGTATTTGTGTCCAGCGGTCAGGAAACACACGCTGCCTCAGACTTTGATTAAAAGAGTTCCTGCAGGATGCTATTTGCCAGCTCAGCTGGTACTCCAGTGTACCAGCTGGTCATGCCATCCTCTCCAGGGGAGGTAACCTTACCCTTCCTTAGTGCATTTGTTTGTATTTCAAATTGTATACTACATGCTCTTTTACTACCATTAATGCATTGGAGACAAAGACTCTTGACCGACTGAAATGCCTACAATCTCATCAAACTAAACATTTCTTTTAAATGCAATCTACCTGTCACTGATATTCATCTTTATCTGTACCCCACCATTCAAGTATCATACACACCCGTCACTAAGAATGATGATGAGAATCTTGCTCTTCTCAAAGCTGTCACACTTGAAACAATTTCCTCTTCCATCAAAATCAGTAAGATCCCAGGAGCACTGTGTCTAGACAGGCGGTTCAAGTCTTATTGTCAACTGGACGGACTACAGCAGTATGTAGGTTTTATAGAAACAATACTTGCACACAGATTATCAGCGTCAGGTTAAACAACTGGCAGAACTGTACACAAACAGAACTAGCTGCACTACAACTAGCTACCTGAATATTAAAAAAGGCAGGAGAAATAATATTTTGTGATTCAAAATCGATCACTTGAAAACTTCTACAAGATAGTCAGCAAGAACCTCATAATAACAATTATAAATAACCTGCTCGCTGCACAGAATAAAGGGTTTGTATCTTTTATTAACACATTAGGTAGATCAATAATTGTGCGGCTACTCTAGACCATATGAAAAAGAATAGTGTCAAGAACTTTGTTTTTTTTTTTTTTTTATTAACATATTAGGTACATCTGCATTAGTGCAGCTACCCTAGACTATATGAAGTGGAGTACAGTGTGTCAAAAAAGCTAACTAGGTGATGCTATAAAATCCCCATCACACAGGATGGTTAGTCATACAGAGGCATGTGATTAGCGGTCTGCACTGGCAGACTCCGGATGCATTTTGAGGATATCAACAACACAAGATTGAATAAGGTAGCAGTGGTAATACAAGTCCCCATCTCGCAGGATGGTTAGTCATACAGAGTCATGTGTTTAATAGCCTGCACTGGCAAATTTTGGGTATACTGTGAGGATATCTTCAAGAATACGAGAGTGAATAAAGTAATTGCAAAGCTCCAGGTACCTCATGCCAACTGGTCTGAAAGGTCTAATAATTGGGCATTCAGTGATGTAGTGCGGGAGATCATGCCGTAGTTCCTGCTCACAGAGTTTGCAACTGGAGTGCTCAGGATTGGGAGACCCGTCACCTGCAGCCACCTGCCACAGGTAACGGTAACCCAACCTGATCCTTGCAACCACTGTGTCGCACAGTCTAGTGGACGTTTTGTGCTGTCCATAGATGTAGGTTTCAGATCTGAACAAATCATAGCTTTTTATACTAGTACTTTCAGGTCGTTGGGAGTCAGTAAGTTCTTTCCTATCAGATCTGAATGTTTGGACCAATACAGTTTTGACAGCAGAGATAGGGATACCTAGATCTAATTCAACTTCAAACTTGTTACACGCTAATTTGGCTGCAATGTCTGTCTCATTATGATGGGTTATATTTATGTGTGAAGGTATCCATACAAAGGAAATTCGAGACCCTTTACTCTGTGCATCAATTAGGTCATTTATAATTGGGAGTATGAGGTTCTTGCTGTCGATCTTCCAAGAGAAGTTTTCGATTGCTTGAAGAGCAGACTTTGAATCGCAGAATATTATTCCTCCTCCAATATTTTTTAATGTGCTGGTTGCTAAATGTAATGCTGCTAGTTCTGCTTGTGTGGAGGTCAGCCAGTTGTTTAGCCTGACACTGACAGACTTTGTGCAAATATTATTTCTATAGAACCTACATGCCGCTGCAGTCCGTCCAGTAGAAGACTGGACTGAGCCGTCGGTGTAGACACAGTGCTCGTGAGATCTTAGACTCTCGATGGAGGAGGCAATTGTTTCAAGAGTGACAGCTTTGAGTAGAGCAAGATTCTCATTATCTTTCTTGGTGACAGGTGTGTATGATACTTGAATGGTGGGGTACAGATAAAGAGGAATATCAGAGACTGGTAGATTGCACTTAAAAGGAATGTTAAGTTTAATGAGATTGTAAGCATTGTTTCTCAGCCAATTATCATAAAAGGAGTGAGTTGGTATGTCGGCACCAGTCAAAAGGGTGTTAACAGCACTAAATAATTTGTCTCTGAGCAATGCAGGAGATGTAGGATCTCTCATGACTTTAAGACAGAAGGTAGTGTTAACTTGCATTATTCTCTCTAGTATGGTTGGAAACTTCAGTTCTTCCCTCATGTTGATGATTCTTGTGCATCTTGGGGCACCAAGAATTATCCTCATGGCCTCGTTCTGTATTACTTCAAGTTTGTCCAACACAGAGGAGGGGAAATTAATTAAGTGCAGAGCATTATAATCAACGAGAGATCTAACAAACATCATATAGAATAGTCTAGCATATTTAATATTGATACCAATATTCTTACCAGTAAGTGTTCTCAATGGTTTTAGTCTTTCTTTTTTTTTTTTTTTTTTTTTTATTAACATATTAGGTACATCTGCATTAGTGCAGCTACCCTAGACTATATGAAGTGGAGTACAGTGTGTCAAAAAAGCTAACTAGGTGATGCTATAAAATCCCCATCACACAGGATGGTTAGTCATACAGAGGCATGTGATTAGCGGTCTGCACTGGCAGACTCCGGATGCATTTTGAGGATATCAACAACACAAGATTGAATAAGGTAGCAGTGGTAATACAAGTCCCCATCTCGCAGGATGGTTAGTCATACAGAGTCATGTGTTTAATAGCCTGCACTGGCAAATTTTGGGTATACTGTGAGGATATCTTCAAGAATACGAGAGTGAATAAAGTAATTGCAAAGCTCCAGGTACCTCATGCCAACTGGTCTGAAAGGTCTAATAATTGGGCATTCAGTGATGTAGTGCGGGAGATCATGCCGTAGTTCCTGCTCACAGAGTTTGCAACTGGAGTGCTCAGGATTGGGAGACCCGTCACCTGCAGCCACCTGCCACAGGTAACGGTAACCCAACCTGATCCTTGCAACCACTGTGTCGCACAGTCTAGTGGACGTTTTGTGCTGTCCATAGATGTAGGTTTCAGATCTGAACAAATCATAGCTTTTTATACTAGTACTTTCAGGTCGTTGGGAGTCAGTAAGTTCTTTCCTATCAGATCTGAATGTTTGGACCAATACAGTTTTGACAGCAGAGATAGGGATACCTAGATCTAATTCAACTTCAAACTTGTTACACGCTAATTTGGCTGCAATGTCTGTCTCATTATGATGGGTTATATTTATGTGTGAAGGTATCCATACAAAGGAAATTCGAGACCCTTTACTCTGTGCATCAATTAGGTCATTTATAATTGGGAGTATGAGGTTCTTGCTGTCGATCTTCCAAGAGAAGTTTTCGATTGCTTGAAGAGCAGACTTTGAATCGCAGAATATTATTCCTCCTCCAATATTTTTTAATGTGCTGGTTGCTAAATGTAATGCTGCTAGTTCTGCTTGTGTGGAGGTCAGCCAGTTGTTTAGCCTGACACTGACAGACTTTGTGCAAATATTATTTCTATAGAACCTACATGCCGCTGCAGTCCGTCCAGTAGAAGACTGGACTGAGCCGTCGGTGTAGACACAGTGCTCGTGAGATCTTAGACTCTCGATGGAGGCGGCAATTGTTTCAAGAGTGACAGCTTTGAGTAGAGCAAGATTCTCATTATCTTTCTTGGTGACAGGTGTGTATGATACTTGAATGGTGGGGTACAGATAAAGAGGAATATCAGAGACTGGTAGATTGCACTTAAAAGGAATGTTAAGTTTAATGAGATTGTAAGCATTGTTTCTCAGCCAATTATCATAAAAGGAGTGAGTTGGTATGTCGGCACCAGTCAAAAGGGTGTTAACAGCACTAAATAATTTGTCTCTGAGCAATGTAGGAGATGTAGGATCTCTCATGACTTTAAGACAGAAGGTAGTGTTAACTTGCATTATTCTCTCTAGTATGGTTGGAAACTTCAGTTCTTCCCTCATGTTGATGATTCTTGTGCATCTTGGGGCACCAAGAATTATCCTCATGGCCTCGTTCTGTATTACTTCAAGTTTGTCCAACACAGAGGAGGGGAAATTAATTAAGTGCAGAGCATTATAATCAACGAGAGATCTAACAAACATCATATAGAATAGTCTAGCATATTTAATATTGATACCAATATTCTTACCAGTAAGTGTTCTCAATGGTTTTAGTCTTTCTTTTAACCTACGGTGTAGATCATTTACAATGTCACTGTTAATACCAACTCCAAGGTATTTGTGCTGCCCACACGTTTCAATGTTCTGGTTGTTGACCTTGAAAGCTATAGGGACATGAGTTTTCTCTTTGGGATGGAGAACTCTGGATTTAGTTATAGAGATAACAAGACCACATTCAATGCTTTTAGCAGCGAATGAATCAAGTAGAGCTTGCAGTCTAGTTTGGGAATTTGCAACAATGCATATATCATCGGCATAACAAATGACGGCTTCGTCAGGTAGTGTGGGAATATCAATTGTTAATTTGTGCATCAGAACATTGAACAGTGTGGGACTTAGCACTCCACCCTGGGGTGTACCCAACTCAAAGGGTGCACAGAGTTTACTTTTGACCCCCTTGAAAAGGACTGAGGCGGTTCTGTTACTCAGGTACCCCCTGAGCCATGTCAACAGTCTTCCCTTAACTCCAAAAGAGGCTAGCTGTTCTAGGATTATTTCTTTGTTTGCTGTATCAAAAGCAGTTTGGAGATCAATAAATGCCGCCTGAGAGTTTGGTCCCCCTCTGATAAAATACTCAGCAAAGCAAGTTTGTGTGCTTCTTCCAGGAAGGAAACCATACAGGTTAGGGGCAAGGTGGGGCTTGATTTGAAACATTAGTCTGTCGAGAATAATTCTCTCAAGAACTTTGCACATGCACGACGTCAGAGAAATGGGTCTAAATTTTTGTGAATTAGGCTTGGGTATGGGTATTATGAGTCCCTGTGTCCAGCGGTCAGGTAAAACACCCTGCCTTAGACTTTGATTAAACAATTCTAGCAAAGGGCTATTTGGCAGCTCAGCAAGTACTCTCATGGTGTTGTATGTGATGCCATCCTCTCCAGGAGAGGTAGCCTTACCTTTCTTGAGTGCATTTTTAATTTCAAAGGGGGTTATGCCATAGTTATCATCAGGCCCTATTTCACTACAGGCAATTTCAATATTGAAGTTACGATTTATTTTAGTACTAGCCAGATAGTTTTGCACATCTAGGGGCAGGCTGCTTATACTAGCAGTGCTTGCATATTGCTGAAGCAGCATGTCGGCATAGTCTACAGGTGAATGGTGATCAAGTTGACGACTGCTAGGACGAGAAATCTTTTTAATTTTATTCCACATTTGGGATGAGGATGTTGCATGATTGATGCCTTGCAGAAACTGTTCCCAGTGCTGGTTATACACCTGTTCCTTTAGCTCTCTAAACTCTCGGCTGGCTTTAAGAAATATGTTGAGGGTGTCAGCTGTTTTATGTGTTTTATACTGCTCAGCTAGGAATAGAACTCTGTCATGCAGGGGCATAAGGCGTGAGTCAGTGAACCACCTCTGTCCCTTCCTCATTGGTTTGGGTCTTGCGGATTTTACAACATTGTCATAAAAAGCGGTTACTTCAGTGACCAGGTCCTCATATAATGCATTGACGGTAGTAAAGCAGTAAGTGTTATACCATTCAGAAATGCGGAATTTGAAGAGCATGTGTAAATTTTCAGGGATATTAATTATTTTTTTTCCAAAGCTTAGGGGTTTGACATTATTGATAGTGTATGAACTGAATATGGCAAAATGATCACTAACTAATTCATGAACAATTGATCCTCCGACAGCATTATCAATGAGGCCGTGACCAATGACATAATCAAGCCTGCCACCCCTGAGGTGTGTGACGTTAGAGGAGTCAAAGTTGAATACGGACATGTTATTATCTCTTAAGTATTTTACAAAGACTCTGCCATTCCCGTTTGTTTTGGTGTCACCCAGGCTAGTGTGTCTAGCATTAAAATCACCCATTACAATGGTTTGAGAGCTGCTGGTAATTTTTGGGAGAGAAGCTTCCACCATTTGATCACACCTTACATATACATTAACTAAGTTAAGAAACCCGGTCGCTGTAGCAATCTGAAACTGCTGATAATATGAGTCGTCACTTTTGTGGTTTTTAACATGTTTACACACTAGGTTACTTTTAACATACGTCAAGATACCGACATCATGGGAACCAACATTTGAGAAAGCTACATAACCTGAGAGTTTGGGTGGCGTTTTATTTTTTGTGTTTGCAGTGTATGGTTCCTGCAGGCACAATACATCAATGTTGTTGGCACCAGCGTACATCATTAGATCAAACAGCCTCCTTCGCACGCTTCTCACATTCCACGTGAGAAATTTAAGAGTGAGTTGGTCGTGGGTAATGGTGTTCATAAACCTGACGAAGAGAAGTGTTTATAAGATTCACAAGTTGTAGACTATTGCTTACAAATGCCAATTGTTCATCGTCATTAATGGCAAAGAGTTCTTTCACCTGTTTCAAGCTCAGCTGGCTGCCTGTATTTTTCCTATCATTTACAATCATTTCATGTTCGTCAGGAATCGTAGACACACAAGCGGTATTGTTTTTAATGAGTTCTTGAGTGAATTTGTTAAATACATCTAAGATACACGGGTTTTCATATGTTTCACTCGACACAACGGTACTTACAGCACTGGAGGAGGCGTCAAGACTTGCTCGAGACGTGTCAAAACTTACAGCACTGGAGAGGGGGTCAATACTTGCTGGAGACGGGTCAACACTTATAGCACTGGAAGGCATTTCACTAGAGACTCGGACGTTCGCTTCACTCCTCGGGCTGGCGAGATGATCGCTTGAACACTGACTCGGGTTGTCCATGGTGATCTTAGCATAAATGCTGTTGAGACCATTTTCAATCTTCGTGAGTGTTTCTTGGAGCTTATTGACGGTAATTTCTATTTTGTTCATGCGAGCTGGAAGTTCTAACACCTCCCTCTGCAGGCTGGCGTCAGGCTTCCCAGGTAGGCCAGGGAAGGTTGTCAGGCTGTTGGTGTCAGGAACGGTGGTGGGGTCATTCCGGGTGTGGGGGCGGGTAGGTGTAGTGGTGGGGCCACCCCGGGTGGGGGGGCTGACTGGGGTGGTGGAGGGTTGCCCCACTGCGCTGTACGGGGGAGGCCGCCTGTCACAGTCCTTGTGCCAGGCGGTCACGCCCTCCCGCAAGCACCTGGAACACTTGAGCTTGGTGGCTGAGGATGAGGTCTCATCGGTCCCAGGGGCGTGGTCTTTATTGGGGCAGTCTTTAGTGAGATGATTGTCTGCACAGAAGGCACAGGTGCCTGAAGATTGACAGTGTTTGGCTACGTGACCAAAGTGTTGACATTTAAAACACATGACAGCTGAGGACTCCCAGGGTGTTATGGGGCAGGCTGGCCGGTAGGGGCCTAGGAACGTGTGATGACTGGGGGGCGGTGTCTCATGTTTCCAGACGATGACAATCCTGTTGAGTGGCTTGCCTCCAGACTGGATGCGTCTTGCACTGTGCACACCTGGTAGTTCTTTCGCATGGGAGATGTCAAGGTCATGAGGGTAGGATGTGACAAGGTACTCTCTGTACCTCCTGGACCTCTCAGGAGAGTCTGCTTTACTGAATGTGATGCCACCCACTTGACCTTGGAGTAGGGCCGAGATGGTGACTTCATCGGACCTGGCTACATAGATGTAGGGCGAGGCGTGTCTAGGGATTATGAGGTCAATGGGGTCAGGAAAATAGCTAGGAAGGTCCCGTCTCATCCAGACGTACCTCTGGTCACTGGTAACTTGAGATGGAAATGCCAGCCTGGCATATTTATTACGGGGTGCTAGGGTGGGTCGTGGTGCCCCTCCCGTTGTGGGGGTGACATTGGTCGTCTTGACAGAATTATTACCTCCCCTTAACTTCTCTTTACGTAAGGTCTTCCGGCTTTTGTGTTCAGTAAAACCACCATCCGAGGCTGCTTCATCACTTGAGCTGGTGTCCTCATACCCGGCTATACTGGGATGGAGTGTTTGGCCATGCTGTAAGTCATGCGGGGAGGTGGCCGAAGTGGACGCAACTGCGTCTGAAGCATTTTGGGAAGGGTCGCTGTGGGTGTCCCCAGAAGGCGGGAGGGAAGTGGCCATATTTGCCAGAGTCACAACATGAAGTGACAATACACAGCAGCTTCTACCACAGAGTAGCACTTCAGGCTATGGCCTGGACCCAGAACAACAGCGGCTACTAATCATAGTGCAGAGACAAGATGAATAGTTCAGACACTTACAAGCGAACGCAGGTGTATACGCGGTCAGCTGGCAACACTGCTGAGGGTAGTGTGGCTCCGACCAGAGTGACAGGTGTAGAGAGTGCCACTCTGAAACCTGCTTTATCCACACACACACACACACACACTTAATAGTCCTCTACACTGTATGTAACACTGCACTGGTACCACCAATCACTGAGGCATCTGTGTAGTGGTGTGCAAGTGGTCCGTTCGTGCCACCGTGTCCAGGCTGTACAGGGGAATTACAGCTTTAGGGAACGGGGCAATAGGGGCTAAAGTTCCAGCGCCCGGGGTACCACCTCAGGCGTCTGCCCACCAGGCGTGAGGTAAGGGGAAGCGGCCATGTCCCCACTGCCCAAGGCGCCACTTCAAATACATAGGTATTGTTTGTCCATATCTGATCAGATTGCACTGCTCACCACTTTGAAATCTAGGTGAAAGCTTCCAGGAGCTAGATGGTATATATCACTGTAAGGTTGCGAAAGCCTTAAGGCCGTCTGTACCCCTTTAGCAGTAAATCCATGTGGAGGGGTAGGCCTACACGTCTGGCCCACACCAGGGTAGCGACGACACTGTTTAGTCTTTCTTGTCAAGAACCTTTTAAGAAAGTCTACGTACTTATGTCGCCTCATTTCAGTGTTTGAAATACAACAAAAATATAATAATCAAGTTTGAGATCAAATTTCCACAATTGAAAGAGATTGACTGGCAGTGTTTCTCGAGCATTCTGTGTAGTCTGGATAAAGCTGGTGCCTGGCGTATCTGGAGAATGTATTTTTAATGAACGGTGAGACACCTGCGAAATATTTTGTCAGGTGGAGAGGACCACCGAAGCTTTAGAGTCTGTTTAACAGGACTATAGTAATGTTATGATTTGTAGTTACTAGTTCACTTGTAAGTTACAGTAGTTATTTAGTGATGGACAGCTGTAATATTGAGGTTTGAAGTAATTACTAAGAAAGGTATATTTTTTTAGTTACCATGATGTGGACTGAGTCAGATAGTGGCAAGGTTTATTTGTGAGAAAAATATTCAAAAAGGGGCGAATCTAACAAGTATGTTACTTGTTATATTTTGTGTTTACCAACGGTCAGCCTTGGTCGAGGTAATGTGTGCCAATTATCTTATCGTGCGTGCGTACACACGCGCATTTGCGCCCGCACGCGCGCTAACTAGGGAACACAGGTGGAAACTGAGTACCCAAATGAGCCACAGGGACGTTCGAAAGATCTTTTTCAGTCTCAGAGTAGTTAACAAATGGAATGCATTAGGCAGTGATGTGGTGGAGGCTGACATCGTTCACAGTTTCAAATGTACATTTGATAGAGCCCAGTAGGCTCAGGAATCTGTACACTAGTTGATTGACAGCTGAGTGGCGGGACCAAAGAGCCAGAGCTCATCCCCAGCAAGAACAACTAGGTGAGTACACACATACTGCAACCTCGTGAACAGTGGCATGAGGTGAAAGAACATGTGACCATACACGACCCACGCCCCTCTCTACCCCATGTCACCTTCTGCAGGAGCTCCTGTGTCTGTTAACACCCAACGTAAGCATGATAGAGCGAAATTAGAAGAAAGTAAGCACTCTCCTCCATGGACGTCTTCATTTTTGTGTTGACGAAGCCTCTTGTGGCCCCTAGTGTACCCTGTGTGTTTGGCTGCTGTGCCATAATGGCTTACTTTGCTGCTCGTGTTAATAGCAAGGAACACACGAGCTCCCGTGGTCACATTAGCACAGTGTTCCCCCACACCGGACCAACCGGGCTGTGGTGGATACGTGGACCTGCGGGCCGCTCCAAGCAACAGCCTAGTGGAGCAAGCTCTCACAAGTCAAGCTTGGCGTCGGGCCGAGCTTGGGAAGTAGAAGAACTCTCCGAACCAAATCAAGCAGGTACAGGCATTTCTCCCTAAGGCGTCCACTTCTTCCTGTTTTTCCGTCTTCCCCTTCCCTGTTGATGGATGCAAGTGCAGATGACTTCTGACTCTTCTGGCAGACTTAAAGCTCTATCATTCTGCAGCTCATCTTCAGCCCTACCCCGCCAATTTTCCTTGAAACACGGTCTGTCAATCAGTTTCTGATTAGTTTTCCAATTACTGCTGAGTGGAAAGAAGCCTTTAGGATCGGTGCCAATCGTCTTGACGAGCACAGGACTCGTACCAGGGTCGATATAGCAAGCGTGGCAATTAAGATGAAATATTGAGGCAAATAATAGGATCGAACTCTGATCGCTGGACTCTCCTTCACCTTGCACACACACAGCCTACTGAACCACGATGAGCTTAGAAAAACTATTCCTTTATTATCCAAGTGTGATCATTCTTCATTGATCATTCTCGGCCGTTGTCGAGAATACGTTTTGAGTTCTTTGGTGCCAGGCTCCAACGACTTTGACTGGACGGTAGAGCGACGGTCTCGCTTCATGCTGGCCGGCGTTCAATCCCCGACCGTCCAAGTGATTGGGTACTACTTTCTACTTTACACTACTTTCCCCGTCTCGTCCCAGATCCTTGTCCTGATCCCTTCCAAGTGTTATAAAGTCGTAATTGCTTGGTGCTTTCCCCGCATAATTAAAAAAATAATGGTGCCAGGCGGAGATGATGAGCGGAAATATTTTAAGAGTGAGAGGATAGTTGGTGTGTGGCGGAGGGTAAACCAAAGGAAGGGAAGATGGCGTGTAGGAAGCGAGATACAAAATTACGAAGAAATGGATAGAGAAACGATGAAATAAAGAGAAAATCATCACGACCGTGTTTTTTAGTCTCATTTTTTATTTTGTTATCTCTGTGTTTGTCCTTCCTTTCTCTCTACTTCCATTATTCTCCTTTATTGTTACATTGTCAAGATATTTTTAATTGATAATTTCTCTCATCAACAACTATTTCTCTAGCCCTTACTTGTCATGTAACCACCCTTTCGTCAAAATATATTTCCGCCTAAAAAGTTTTACGTTAAAAGACACTCATATTGTTAAATTTAACCTGCACTATACTACGTACTAAAGTCAGTCTCAGCTGTAAGTATTTTATACGTTGTCGTGTTTGTCAGCACTATATAAAACATATATGTCACGTTGTCGCAATAGTTCCTTTCTGCTAAAATATTTTGATTCGCCGAGTTCTCGGAAAAATATATTAAAATGATCGTGTGTTCCTCAAAAACAGTCACTTTACAATATACTAACCGTATATCCGAGTCCAATCTCAAAACATCCTGGCCTCACCCTCCCTCACACACTCAACTTTACTGGATGAGAAATATTTTGGCCCTTGTCATAAACCGGTGTAACTCGGCGCTGTTGGCCAGAGGCGACATGACAAGAGGTCACATAGAGGGGCGACATGACAAGAGGTCACATAGTGGGGCGACATGACAAGAGGTCACATAGAGGGGCGACATGACAAGAGGTCACATAGTGGGGCGACATGACAAGAGGTCACATAGAGGGGCGACATGACAAGAGGTCACATAGAGGGGCGACATGACAAGAGGTCATATAGAGAGGCGACATGACAAGAGGTCACATAGAGGGGCGACATGACAAGAGGTCACATAGAGGGGCGACTTGACAAGAGGTCACATAGAGGGGCGACTTGACAAGAGGTCACATATTTACATTGTTCGTTGTCACCGCTTACGTCGTCATACTTGGGGAAAAGATATTTTGCGGGTTCTGTTATTTTTCTCGCCAGATATGAACGCCGGTGATAGAACTTCCTCAGCCGCTATTACCATTTCCTATCAAGATACTTTCCGTCGGTGACTTGTGATATTTATCATTAGATTTTTGCGATTTTTGTCGACAGATAGTTTTGGCGTCCCTTGCCGCCTGATGGTTGGCGTCCCTTGCCGCCTGATGGTTGGCGTCCCTTGCCGCCTGATGGTTGGCGTCCCTTGCCGCCTGATGGTTGGCGACCCTTGCCGCCTGATGGTTGGCGACCCTTGCCGCCTGATGGTTGTCGTCCCTTGCCGCTGGATGGTTGGCGTCCCTTGTTGCCTGATGCTTGGCGACCCTTGCTGCCTGATGCTTGGCGTCCCTTGTTGCCTGATGGTTGTCGTCCCTTGCCGCTGGATGGTTGGCGTCCCTTGCGGCCTGATGCTTGGCGTCCCTTGCCGCCTGATGCTTGGCGTCCCTTGCGGCCTGATGCTTGGCGTCCCTTGTTGCCTGATGCTTGGCGTCCCTTGTTGCCTGATGCTTGGCGTCCCTTGTTGCCTGATGCTTGGCGTCCCTTGCTGCCTGATGCTTGGCGTCCCTTGCTGCCTGATGCTTGGCGTCCCTTGCTACCTGATGCTTGGCGTCCCTTGTTGCCTGATGGTTGGCGTCCCTTGTTGCCTGATGCTTGGCGTCCCTTGTTGCCTGATGGTTGTCGTCCCTTGCCGCTGGATGGTTGGCGTCCCTTGTTGCCTGATCCTTGGCGTCCCTTGTTGCCTGATGGTTGGCGTCCCTTGTTGCCTGATGCTTGGCGTCCCTTGTTGCCTGATGGTTGTCGTCCCTTGCCGCTGGATGGTTGGCGTCCCTTGTTGCCTGATGCTTGGCGTCCCTTGTTGCCTGATCCTTGGCGTCCCTTGTTGCCTGATGCTTGGCGTCCCTTGTTGCCTGATCCTTGGCGTCCCTTGTTGCCTGATCCTTGGCGTCCCTTGCCGCCTGTTGCTTGGCGTCCCTTGCCGCCTGATGCTTGGCGTCCCTTGTTGCCTGATGCTTGGCGTCCTTGCCGCCTGATGCTTGGCGACCCTTGTTGCCTGATCCTTGGCGTTCCCTTGTTGCCTGATGCTTGGCGTCCCTTGCCGCTGATGCTTGGCGTCCATTGCCGCCTGATGCTTGGCGTCCCTTGTTGCCTGATGCTTGCGTCCCTTGTTGCTGATGCTTGGCGTCCCTTGCCGCCTGATGCTTGGCGTCCCTTGCCGCCTGATGCTTGGCGTCCCTTGCCGCCTGATGCTTGGCGTCCATTGCCGCCTGATGCTTGGCGTCCCTTGTTGCCTGATGCTTGGCGTCCCTTGCCGCCTGATGCTTGGCGTCCCTTGCCGCCTGATGCTTGGCGTCCCTTGCCGCCTGATGCTTGGCGTCCATTGCCGCCTGATGCTTGGCGTCCCTTGTTGCCTGATGCTTGGCGTCCCTTGTTGCCTGATGCTTGGCGTCCCTTGCCGCCTGATGCTTGGCGTCCCTTGTTGCCTGATGCTTGGCGTCCCTTGCCGCCTGATGCTTGGCGTCCCTTGTTGCCTGATGCTTGGCGTCCCTTGCCGCCTGATGCTTGGCGTCCCTTGTTGCCTGATGCTTGGCGTCCCTTGCCGCCTGATGCTTGGCGACCCTTGCTGCCTGATGCTTGGCGTCCCTTGTTGCCTGATGCTTGGCGTCCCTTGCCGCCTGATGCTTGGCGTCCCTTGCCGCCTGATGCTTGGCGTCCCTTGTTGCCTGATGCTTGGCGTCCCTTGTTGCCTGATGCTTGGCGTCCCTTGCCGCCTGATGCTTGGCGTCCCTTGCCGCCTGATGCTTGGCGTCCCTTGTTGCCTGATGCTTGGCGTCCCTTGCCGCCTGATGCTTGGCGTCCCTTGCCGCCTGATGCTTGGCGTCCCTTGCCGCCTGATGCTTGGCGTCCCTTGCCGCCTGATGCTTGGCGTCCCTTGCCGCCTGATGCTTGGCGTCCCTTGTTGCCTGATGCTTGGCGTCCCTTGTTGCCTGATGCTTGGCGTCCCTTGCCGCCTGATGCTTGGCGTCCCTTGTTGCCTGATGCTTGGCGTCCCTTGTTGCCTGATGCTTGGCGTCCCTTGCCGCCTGATGCTTGGCGTCCCTTGCCGCCTGATGCTTGGCGACCCTTGTTGCCTGATGCTTGGCGTCCCTTGTTGCCTGATGCTTGGCGTCCCTTGCCGCCTGATGCTTGGCGTCCCTTGCCGCCTGATGCTTGGCGACCCTTGTTGCCTGATGCTTGGCGTCCCTTGCCGCCTGATGCTTGGCGTCCCTTGCCGCCTGATGCTTGGCGACCCTTGTTGCCTGATGCTTGGCGTCCCTTGCCGCCTGATGCTTGGCGTCCCTTGCCGCCTGATGCTTGGCGTCCCTTGCCGCCGGACAGGTCGAATGTGAGACGTAATTTCCAGTAAAATATTGACACCGAAGTTCCTTCCCTCTTAAACAATAGTTTCTTTGATGGGTCGTGCTATTAAAACAGACAAATGGGATTGTTTCCTGCCATTAAAAGCGACTTCACAGATGGCTTTTCACCACCAAAAGATGTCTTACAGACTTTTACCATAACACTCACGATGTCTCCTCCCTGTCGATGACTCGGGAGGTGGGGGGGGGGGGGGGCTCATGCCACAAGTTCGCTGGTTGTAGCGCTCTTGTTGTAATAGTCGACGTTTCGAAATGTTTCCGTTCTGCAGCAGTTTAGTGACGTCAGAAGTGGTTGTGCCGGAGAGTGAGGCGAAGCTTTGTAAGAGTTTCTTCCCAAAAATACGACATCGTGACCGGGAATTCACGAAGAATTAAAAGTAAGAAGAAGGGTTTTATGACTACTAATTTATCTCAAGAACCCCATTCCGTGATGTTATGACGTCATAGCTCGGAGTATAAGTTTGTGTTGGCCGCTAATTATTACGGAGGTGCAGTACACGAGAGATGTGACGTGTATGCAGAAAATAAAATAGAAAATGTGACGGTAGAAATAATATGTAAATGTTTATACAGTAGCCTGAGAGCCAGCATTATTTGACAGCATGTGTAGTGCCGGGCTGAATACTGAGCGGGTGGGCTGCCTCTCCATCTGTAGTAAAGCACCAGGGGCCAGATTCACGAAGTAGTTACGCAAGCACTTACGAACCTGTACATCTTTTCTCAATCTTTGACGGCTTTGTTTATAATTATTAAACATTTAATGAGTTCCCAAGCACCAGGAGGCTGTTGATAGCAATAACAACAGTTGACTGGGAAGTTTTCATGCTTGTAAATTGTTTAATAAATGTAACAAAAGCCGTCAAAGATTGAGGAAAGATGTACACGTTCGTAAGTGCTTGTGTAACTGCTTCATGAATCTGGCCCCTTATGTCGTCTGGACTTCGTCTAAGCGCTGCAGCGTAAAAAAAAAACTAAATAAGATGGCATCCTTCTGGAAATGATGAGTTACAAATAATAGTTCATATAAAAGTGATGATGATAGCAAGTAATATTTAATAAGTGTTGATGGAACAATTGTATATCTAGCTTCACGAGACTGTCACTTGTTTTTCTAAATGAACACTGAGGTTCAGTTCCTAAACCCATTATGTGCCTCTATAACCCTTTCCACCACCGCCCACGGGATGGGTATGGGGTGCATGATAAAGAAATGAAATGAACAAAATGATGGTGGTGGTGTGTTTAATTGTACTGAAGAAAGATAAAAGAGAGCAGTTGAATCTACACCATAAACGAGAAGACTGCTATAGGAATCTGAAAGAAAGAATGACTTGATAATTGATATAAAGGCCGCGCGCGCACACGCGCACACGCGCACACACACACACACACACACACACACACACACACACACACACACACACACACACACACACACACACACACACACACACACACACACACACACACACACACACACACCACACACACACACCACACACACACACACCACACACACACACACACCACACACACACACACACACACACCACACACACACACACACCACACACACACCACACACACACACACACACACACACACACACACACACACACACACACACACACACACACACACACCACACACACACACCACACACACACACACCACACACACACACACACCACACACACACACACACACACACCACACACACACCACACACACACCCCACACACCACACACACACACACACACACACACACACACACACACACACACACACACACACACACACACACACACACACACACACACACACACACACTTCAATTTTCATTTCAAGAACAAGAGGTCATAGATTTAAACTAGCTAAACACAGATGCCGAAGAAATATAAGAAAATTCACCTTCGCAAATAGAGTGGTAGACGGTTGGAACAAGTTAAGTGAGAAGGTGGTGGAGGCCAAGACCGTCAGTAGTTTCAAAGCGTTATATGACAAAGAGTGCTGGGAAGACGGGACACCACGAGCGTAGCTCTCATCCTGTAACTACACTTAGGTAATTACACTTAGGTAATTACGAGCTACGAGGAGAGGTTGGAAGCATTAAACATGCCAAAACTAGAAGACAGAAGAAAAAGAGGTGATATGATCACTACGTACAAAATAGTAACAGGAATTGATAAAATCGACAGGGAAGGATTCCTGAGACCTGGCACTTCAAGAACAAGAGGTCATAGATTTAAACTAGCTAAACACAGATGCCGAAGAAATATAAGAAAATTCACCTTCGCAAATAGAGTGGTAGACGGTTGGAACAAGTTAAGTGAGAAGGTGGTGGAGGCCAAGACCGTCAGTAGTTTCAAAGCGTTATATGACAAAGAGTGCTGGGAAGACGGGACACCACGAGCGTAGCTCTCATCCTGTAACTACACTTAGGTAATTACACTTAGGTAATTACACACACACACACACACACACACACACACCACACACACACACCACACACACACACACCACACACACACACACACCACACACACACACACACACACACCACACACACACACACACACACCACATACAGAGCCCGATAGGCTCAGGAATCTGTACACCTGTTGATTGACGGTTGAGAGGCGGGACCAAAGAGCCAGAGCTCAACCCCCGCAAACACAACTAGGTGAGTACAACTAGGTGAGTACACCACACACACACACACACCACACACACACACACCACACACACACCACACACACACCCCACACACACCCCACACACCACACACACACACACACACACACACACACACACACACACACACACACACATACATACACACACACACACACACACACACACACACACACACCACACACACACACACACACACACACACACACACACACACACACACACACACACACACACACCACACACACACCCCACACACCACACACACACACACACACACACACACACACACACACACACACACACACACACACACACACACACACACACACACACACCACACACACACACACCACACACACACACACCACACACACACACACCACACACACACACACCACACACACACACACCACACACACACACACACACCACACACACACACACCACACACACACACACACACACACCACACACACACACACACACACACACACACACACACACACACACACACACACACACCACACACACACACACACACACACACACACACACACACACACACCACACACACACATACACACCACACACACACACACCACACACACACACACCACACACACACACACCACACACACACACACACCACACACACACACACACCACACACACACCACACACACACACACACACACCACACACACCACACACACCACACACACACCACACACACCACACACACACACCACACACCACACACCACACACCACACACACACACACACACACCACACACACACACCACACACCACACACACACACACACACACACACACACACACACACACACACACACACACACACACACACACACACACACCACACACACACACCACACACACACACACCACACACACACACACACACACACACACACACACACACACACACACACACACACACACACACACACACACCACACACACACACCACACACACACACACCACACACACACACACACACACACACACACACACCACACACACCACACACACACCACACACACACACACACACACCCCACACACCACACACCACACACACACCACACACACACACACACACACCCCACACACCACACACACACACACACCACACACACACAAACACACACACACACACACCCCACACACACACCCCACACACACACACACACACACACACCACACACACACACACACACACACACACACACACACACACACACACACACACACCACACACACACACCACACACACACACCACACACACACACCCCACACACCACACACACACACACACACACACACACACACAAGGGTAACATCGGCAGTAATCTGGTGTACTCATGCAAGACATAACTATACAGCCTATGTGAGGTCAATATTATACACAAAACCAAAATGGAAAAGGAATTTCCAGCAAGATTAGTGCGACAACTAACAGTGTCAAGCTACTAGATTAACATCTGTCTATGCATCCCTTCATAGAAGCTTACCCAGACTCTCCCTTAACACATTCACATGCTATTATCACACTCGCTAAATCCCTTTTTAAGTTAAAGGATGAATAAATACAACTTTTAATTATTCAGCCTTAATAATTATGGATAAAAAGGAAGTAAGTCTGCTTAAAGAAACTAAATCTCTAAACCTTAGAGAATAAACAGAGGGGACATGACCACAACATGCAAGATACCCCAGGGGGAATAGAGAAGGTAATCAAAGAGGACTTTTTGTTTTAATTCAGAAAGTAGGACAAGAAGTTATATGTAGAAGCTAGAAAGGTAAATGTACAGAAGAACTGTAAGACAGTTCTCGTACCATATATAGATCTCACTCGGGGCTTTTTGGCCGCTATGATCAGGAGTTAAGATGAGAAAAGCCATTAGTTTTACGTTATAAAAATATAATTTTCGTATTCAAATATATGGAGATAAATGTAATGAGCCTTTAAACAAATTTGCACCATAAACATACTTTGTGTGTGAAAGCATTCAACCAAGAACTGAAACTTGAGGAAAGTTAACTGATACAGCAACAGGTATAAGAAGGCAGGGAGGCGGGGCATAACATGCTAAACCTCGCTTTCCCGTAGTCAAGTGTTAGACAAGCATTAGATAAGCACCACCACCACCACGTCCTTCACCACCACCACCACCACACTTCATTGTTGATCACTATACAACATTATGAAGACAAAATAATGAAATCTGCAGCATTAAAAATTTTACGTAGTTACATATTCAGAATCGAAGTTACACTTCTCTTCAGAAGTGTAGAATGAGGAGCGACACGATTATAGTGTACAATTACAGTGAGCTTCATAATTCATAATAGATAGTGTTACTTCATAATAGATGGTGTTACTTCATATTAGAAGATGTTACTTCATAATAGATGGTGTTGAAAATATAAAATCAAGATAGAGTCCGGAATTGGGAATTAAAGTTGGACAAATTTAGACCTGGAATAAAATTGGTAAGCATTTATGTGGCATTAGAGTTGTGGATGAGTGAGTTAGTCTGGACGGAGCATCTGAGAGATTATATAAATGTGTTGACAAGACTGGTAAGGACAAATAATTGGGTGTAAACAGCGTGCCTTGAATGACAATTCTGACCTACTGCACCGTTACGTTTATTACTGCTCCACAAATCATGCCAGGATGACTCCACAAATCACCAGTTATAATAATAGTTGCCATAAGAACAATGCAAGAAACCAAGACGGAAGAACTTATCCGTGAATAAGAAGCATCACAACCTCTTAAGTGTTGTGGAGAGGCTTCACGTCACTGACGAATGATCCGTCACTACACCAGACACACTTTATATTTTAATGCCAAATGGCCCGGCTGCAGGCATGGTTCCATCAGCTAATAGTGTGTGTGTGTGTGTGTGTGTGTGTGTGTGTGTGTGTGTGTGTGTGTGTGTGTGTGTATTCGCCTAGTTGTGTTTGCGGGGGTTGAGCTTTGCTCTTTCGGCCCGCCTCTCAACTGTTACTAACTACTAACTAATTTTTTTTCACACACACCCACCCAGGAAGCAGCTCCGTAACAGCTGCCTAACTCCCAGGTACCTATTTACTGCTAAGTAACAGGGGCATTCAGGGTGAAAGAAACTTTGCCCATTTGTTTCTGCCTGGTCCGGGAATCGAACCCGGGCCACAGTATTACGAGTCCTGCACGCTATCCACTCAGCTACCAGACCCCTTGGGAGGGTATACTTATAGTGTGTGTGTGTGTGTGTGTGTACTCACCTGGTTGTGCTTGTGGGGCTTCGGCACTTTAGGCCCGTCTCTCATCTGTCAGTCAACCGGTGTACAGATTCCTGAGCCTATTAGGCTCTATCTTATCCACATTTGATTATGTGTATGGAGTTTGCCTCCACCAAATCACTTCCTAATACACTCCATTTATTAACGTGTGTGTGTGTGTGTGTGTGTGTGTGTGTGTGTGTGTGTGTGTGTGTGTGTGTGTGTGTGTGTGTGTGTGCGTGTGTGTGTGTGTGTGCGTGTGTGTGTTCACCTAATTGTGCCTGCAGGATCGAGCTCTAGCTCTTGCCCCTCTTGACAAGCCTACGGGTTGTCTACTGCAGTGACTCCTTACCTAATTTACCTGCTCATCAACACGGATGGGAGACTCAGGCTCCCATCCGTGCCCTCTTGTTCTATTGATATTCATTGTAAATATTTCCTCTTTTTCCTACTCTATCATTCCCTCTAAGTATTTTATGTCTGTACTACAGCTCATTCTCCTATTTTGGTAGTACTTATAGTAATGATGAGGACCATAGTATATATACCGACGTACAAGCGAAATTAGAAAGTAGAAATCGGCACTATTGAGTTGGACAACCCGGAAAACTATTTTGTACTCGAGGTGCGAAAGAAAAACTAATCTCACCTAACCTAACCTTCCTATGCCTAATACACGATACGTGAGGCCTAATATAGTGCTATACAAGGCCTAGGAAGTTTGTTTTTTAGCTTCGTTTATTTTAAAAGAATTCCTCACTAGTCAGTATACTACTATCTAAAAGCTAAGTACGTACGAATTGGTGACTATTGACGACCGTCACAATAGGTACTATCTAAGGATGGGTTGGTCTGTATCACGTCTCTCCTCCTTTTGCATGCGTCGTCGTCAGGTCTGGTGCCTTCAGTCATATATATTACCATCCACACTAACGTGGAAATAAACATTCCATTCACCTGGGCTCTAGGAGACTCGAACCGTTGACCCCCCGTTCTAGACGGTTCTAGACCGTCCACCACGGTCCACGGTGGGATCCTAGAGCCCAGGTGAATGAAATAGTTCCTTCAGTCTCTCCTCATACCTCGCAATTATGGAATGAGTCTCGTTGCACACTGCACTTTTTCTAGCTTCCTTATGTGTTTAAGATGGGCGCTCCACGATGGGTCGGCAGTCTTGAGAACTGGCCTCACACAGGTGGTATACAATTATCTCAAATCCTCCTTATTCAAGTTCCTGAACCATGTCTTGACTTTTGCTCGTGTAGAGTATTCAACTGGCGTTATTTAATTGATATAAGCCTCCGGAGATAGGCTTGGTGTTATATCCACTCCCAGGGCGTTTTCTCTAGTCTACACTAACGCACGCACACACATGCACACACACACTTAGAATTTTTTCAGTGTCAGAGTAGTAGACAAATGGAATGCATTAGGAAGTGATGTGGTGGAGGCTGACTCCATACACAGCTTTAAGTGTAGATATGATAGAGCCCAGTAGGCTCAGGAACCTGTACATTAGTTGATTGACAGTTGAGAGGCGGGGACCAAAGAGCCAGAGCTCAGCCCCCGCAAGCACAATTAGGTGAGTACACACAGGGGCCTCGCGGCTGTGTGGACTGCGCTTTGGGGTCGTAGTCCTAAGGGCACGGCTCGATCCCCGGCGGAGGCAGAAACAAATGGGCAGAGTTTCACCCTGTTGCCCTTGTTCATCTAGCAGTAAATAGGTACCTGGACGTTAGATAGCTACTACGTGTTACTTCCTACGGATGTGTGTGTGTGTGTGTGTGTGTGTGTGTGTGTGTGTGTGTGTGTGTGTGTGTGTGTGTGTGTGTGTGCGCGCGCGCGCGTGTGTGTTAGAGAGAAATATATGTAGTAGACATAATGGAGGAAAAATAAATTAGTTAGATTATATATATATATATATATATATATATATATATATATATATATATATATATATATATATATATATATATATATATATAATGAATTTCCTGTTTCTTAAATCCATTTGTTAAAGTGGTCTTGTCCTACCCCCATCCCCAGCTCGTCCCGCCATTGTTAGCCCTCATCCAACCATCATCTTGCTTAACAAGCAGCAACTAGCATCACGGAGAGCTTATTAACAAGACATGTGCTCACCTGAGTAATGACAGGTGTCTTGGTACCTCGCCCGGCAGGTGAAAGTGATGTCATGTTGTGTAAGAGAGAGAGAGAGAGAGAGAGAGAGAGAGAGAGAGAGAGAGAGTGTGTGTGTGCGCGTAATGAATCCCGAAACTCCTTGTTCGTACAGTATCGACCTATAAGCTATACATGGAATCTTCTTATACTACCTCTGTTTCAAATCCATTTAATTTACTACCCTTAATCAAAAGTAGTAGTTCCTGACGTTACTCTGGGTCATCCTTTCATGGAGCTTCATCCCTCTCTCTCTCTACCAGGACGTTCTCGCGATTTGATAAGTGTCTAATTTGAAGTCCACGGGTCTTGACCGAAAACTTGGTACTCCTTAGCAGAACCATATAAGCTTCGAGATGTTACTGGCTTACTGGTTACTGTCATTCGCTGAATCACCTCCAGCATGGTGGGAAACTGCTCTGATAGGACTTGGTATTGTTCACACTAGGCTGACCTTGTTTATCAACTGTTTGCTGATCAACTAAAGACCTGAACTAAAGCAACGTCCTCTTCATTGTTCAGTGTCCTACTGATGGACCTCCGTCGCAAGTATGTGGATGAAAATTTGATTATAATTCTTGCCCCTGATGCGGAAAGTTCGTGTCAAAGTACTATAGGAAGCGGTATCAAATGTTTTGTGAACGCACATGGTCTCAACCAGCCCATCCTCATTCTCAGCACTACATTTGTTTACGCATTTGACCCCATAGTACAAATCTCGGTAACTTGGCGAAATTAAAACTCCCTTGGTCTTGAGGCTTTTAGGGACTGGTGAGTATCGGCTTCGGTATGTTAGATGGGGAGAGTAGACTTTGACGGTTTTAGCTAGGCTAATGAATTTCATGTTTACGGAGAGGAATAAAGAGAACGGGCTCCTCCAACATCAGTTATAGCTTGGTGCTGCCGATCAACGGGCCAGTTTTCAATAAAAGAATGCATTGCTCCTTTTGAATGATCTCTAGTGGAGGTAAAGTAGTTCAATAAGTGTAATTCTTTGTGTATTCGAAACTAGAGCGTATGGTTGATGAACTACTTTACCTACACCAGAGTGCCTGCGGCCAGTAATTTTAACATCAGTCCCTGGGGCAAATCTAGTTCCGATAATTCTCCCTTGGACAGCGGTATTATGGGAGTAAAGTTCTTCCGTTATCAACACGCAACTACGTTTATTATCAAGCGAGGTGTCTTTTCTAACTCCTATAGTATCTAGCTTATTAGAGGACTTTTAATATTTAGATTTAGGATATATTCCGGTTAGGGCACGAGACATCGACAAAAACCAGGTAAATATTCCTTGGTCCTTATCTCGTAATCAATATACCAATGTTTCCTCTGATATAGTTGTCATATTAGGGATACTGCTATTGTTTGTGAGTGCCCTGTGACAGGTGGAACAGAAGAGGAACAAGAATTAGCACTAGTAACCTAGTACTCCCGTACAGGAGTTGGAGGCCAGCCACACTCACAAAGTGTATCAACTGGCTTATTCCTCAGTGTTCATACTGGTTGTCTACGATATAACAACAATAATAAGATAAAGCCTCCCCATTTTAGTTAATAATATGAAGTCTAATATTGTAGTGAATATCTACTAACCAATAATTTATATCGTTGACTACATATAAACCATAAACCCCCAGAATGTGTAAGGAAGCAATTTGTGAGGTGAAATACAGGCCACTTTAACCATCACAGTTTGCTATCAAAATAAATATAAATTAACGTAAAATATAAATTAAAATAAATTAAATAAATGTAAATCACAGGTCAATCCCCACATGAGGTACATAAGGCCAAAAATCGTCGTACTAGAAAATGGAAGCGGCTCGCGGAAGTGACGTACTGTCCCGTTTTCCTCTGGTAGGTTAGGAGAGGACACAGTATACTGACCGTTTTCTTGATATTGGGAAACCTTCGGAGGACGGACTGAATATTACCCTAACTCAGCTAGAAAAGTCTGGCAAGCTGGAAGAACAAGTTGGTAATACGTTGCCTGGTATAAAGGATGAACCAGGTTAGAGAAAACTAGTCGCTCGCTTAAAAGTGTTTCAGAACTTAGCTAAATAATGAACCCTTACCTAACCCGAATTGTGTGAGTATTCATGCAATGTTTTCCATTTTTCATGTTTCCAAATGGCACAGCGCCCCACGGGTCTGTATCCAAATGACACGGCGGCTCATGGGTCTGTATCCAATGTATCCAGTCTCTGGTTAGGCACCGGTTGAATATTTGTGAATTAATCTATTACGCATTGAGTAATAGTGGCTTTAGGCATTGTATGTACTAGCTCTATCTATATATCAATCCATTAATGTAACATCACTTGTATGTATGTATGTACCTTACCTGAATAAACATATTTATTTATTTATTTATTTATATTTCAGACGATACTTAATTACTCCAGGGGAAACGGTGCACTCAGTCCTCTGCTCTCCAAAGGGTGTGAACTGTTGCAACAAAATTACATAGGTTATAACGTGTTATTTGCATTGTTTATATTATACAAATTATAGATGTAGAGCTTTAAGTAACTACAACTCCGATGGAGAAAATGTTAACAACACATACGATTCATTTAGATGTTAATATTGTATTTCAATAATACAAGGTGCAGTGGATTGTATTTTTCAAGCTTTGGCCTGTATGAAATTATAAAGAATTGGTAGATTCTCAATAATTATCACATTTACATGATTTACAACTCAAAAAGTTTGTAATTTGTATAGTTTTTACGAGTAAAAAGATCCCAATGGATTACCAGTATATATATATATATATATATATATATATATATATATATATATATATATATATATATATATATATATATATATATATATATATATAGGGAAGGGAGTACCACCTCTGGCTGGAAGAAGGGGGACCCATAGCCTCGGAGGAAACCACACATAACGCATTGGAGGGAATGTAGGTCCCCTCCAATACAGTTTCTGTGTGCTTTTCTCCTACCACCCCCTTGCTTTTTTTTTTTCCTTTATTGTGTATTTAAAGGTTACAAAACATACAAGACAAATGCCTAAAGGTTATGGATCTCTTGAAGCTCCTCCGCTTCTGGACAGGAACCGAGGACGCAGCAAGCATTTCCCCTCTGGATCGCCACACTGAGACGCTGAAACAAAAAACTGGAAGCCCTTGGGTCTCTGGTGACGTCAATGAGCTTGGAACCCAATTCCTTGAGAAATCTCAAGGCACTCTTGCCCCAGGGGCCATGCGTCTCAGACGCTATGGGAACAAAGAGGTATTGACCTTCCAGTCGCCTGTACTTGAGTGATTTAGCTGTTTCCCTGTGGTTGGCCGCCCCACCTGCTTGATCAGCTCCGAAGTGTACATAGGTGTCAGCCAGGGTGGATACACATGTGTAGTCCCACACCAACTGTCTACCCTCCTTCCATGAGTATATGGTGATGCCATCAGGGCGAAGTGCGGGGAAATTCGGGTTTTAGACCCCTAGGATGCGAGGTTCTCTCTCCGCTGGGCACCCAGCTGAGACGAGGCTTCTCTTGATGATGTCATTGGCCTCGTTGTGTCTTGCATGCCAGCCCTTTGTGCTTCCGCAATGCAACCCATGCAGTCCGTATTGGTCTGCTTCCACCCTGTTGCAAATACACTTGTATTCAGTGTGAATTGGGGCACCAAGGCGGAGGGCCACTGCTACACGAAGGGATTCTGGATCTAGGCGATCATATATATATATATATATATATATATATATATATATATATATATATATATATATATATATATATATATATATATATATATATATATATATATATGTCAAGGCAGGATTATTTTCCCAACAGTACAGATTATGAATTCTATGAGACTAATGACAAAAAAAACTCTATAACGGAGACAAAGTTGCTCAGCCCTAGTTATAGTTTATTATAGAATCCGGATAATGGAAATTTACTCATTATATCCGGAAAATGAGACGGCAACAGGTTCTTAAAGTGTCGTAAGTGAATAACCTAATCTGCAACCCTCCCCCCCCCCCCTCCCTCCTCCCTTTCCCACATCACCCTGTCTTCCTTTCTTCTCAATTCCACCCTATTCCTCTTCCACATTCCACCCTCACCCCTTCCTCTTCCAGTCCACCTTGCCCCTTCCTCTTCCACACTTCCCCTATTCTCCACTTTCGTCTTAGACTTCCTCCTTGTGTTGCTCTGAGGTAAAGCCATAGTAACTCTCCTCCTGGCGAGAGGTACACCGCCCACATATTATTATATACGCAGTTACATGTCTTCCTGCCCCGGTCTTGTGCAAAATATTACCCGCAACAATATTATCCAAGGTAATGTTATTTCACTGAGCGATAATATCTGTACTGAAAATATCAATCTATTGATTAAAAAATTATGCTTAGTTTTTTCGTCCATTTGGTGATTTACATTTTTCTAAAACTATTTTTTACAAAACAAAGATAAGTGGGATTAATAAATGTAAAAATGTAATGTTTCTTGAGGACATTTTTTGAATTCTCAGATTTCGGCGCTAGGATATATGTCGTGTGTCATGATGACTCTTGTGTTAATGTTATGTAAAGACGTGATTCTCTTGTCTCCTTAGGTAAGTGCTGGTGGAGTCGGTCGTTCGTCACTTCAAGTCGTCGGAGGTGAGTCGAGTCACGTGTGGTCGTCAGAAGGTTTCTGGGGGCATTCACAGGTCGTGTTCGTCAGGTAATTAGTATCAGCAAGTGTAGTGATTTGTGGCCGCCAAGTTGTGGTATTAGAGATAGCGTCGTATTTCTCTCTCTCTCTCTCTCTCTCTCTCTCTCTCTCTCTCTCTCTCTCTCTCTCTCTCTCTCTCTCTCTCTCTCTCTCTCTCTCTCTCTCTCTCTCTCTCTCTCTCATATCCTGTGTGTGTAAAGTTTTTGAGAGGCTTATCCTAGATAGGTTAATGTTTCTAATAAGACACCAACTTGCTCCTGACCTCTATGGTTTCCTGCCTGAAGAATCACTCAAACTTGCTTTCATGAATATTTTATTAGACAGGAACCAAGCTCTTAGGTGGAATTTATTGAACTCCTAACTTCTTTTGGTACAGGAAATAGAGAAATAATAGATCTTAGAACAATTAGTCAGTTTTTGGAGTTAAGGGAAGACTGTTGACATGACTCAGGGGTACCTGTGTAACAGAACCCCCTCAGTACTTTTAAAGGGGGTCAAACGTAAACATTGTGCACCCTTTGAGTTGGGTACACCCCAGGGTTGAGTGCTTAGCCCATCACTGTTCAATGTCCTGATGCACAAATTATTAATTGATATTCCCACATTAGCTGACGAAGCTGTCATCTGTTATGCTGATAACATTTGTATTGTTGCAAATACCCAAACTAGACTGCAACCTCTTCTCAGATATATATTATTGTTTATAGGAGGAGGAACACAAACACAGGAGGAGGAATAATATTCGTTAACACACTATTGACTGATGCCAATATACCAACTCACTCCTTGTATGATAAATGGCTGAGTAAAAATGCTTACTGTCTCCACAAACTGAACATTCCCTTTAAATGCAATTTACTGTGACTGATACTTATCTGTACCCCATTATTCAAGTGCCATACACACCCGTCACCAAGAATGATAATGAGAATCGTGCTCATCTCAAAGCTGTCACACTTGAAACAATTGACCCCTCCATAAAAATCTAAGATCTTACTAGCACTGTCTACACAGACGGCTCAATCCAACCAACAGGAAAGACTGCATCAGCATATAAAATTTATACAAACAACACTTGCACACACACACACTCAGTGTCAGGTTAAACAACGGGCTGACCCCAACACAAACAGAACTAACGCCACAACAGCTAGCCACCAGAACATTAACAAACACAGGAGGAGGAATAATATTTTGTGATTCAAAGTCTGTTCTTCAAGCACTTGAAAACTTCTACAAGATCGACAGCAATTGTAAATAACCTGCTCGCTGCACAAAATGATGGGTTTAGAATGTTTCGTGTGGATGCCATCCCACATAAATATAACCTTTCATAATGACAGACATTGCAGCCAAATTAGTGTGTATCAAGAATGACGTTTAATTAGACCTAGGTATCCCCATCTCTGTTGTCAAGACTATATAGTTCCACTCGGGTCTAATAGGAGAGAAATTACAGACTCCCAAAGGCCTGAAAGCAACCAGTATAAAAAGCTTTGAATTGTTTAGGATCGTAACCTGTGTTTATGGGCAGCACAAAACGTGGACCAGACTGTGCGACACAGTGGTTGCCAGGATCAGGTTGGGTTACCGTTACCTGTGGCAGGTGGCTGCAGGTGTTTACCTGTGGCAGGTGGCTACAGGTGACGATCTCCCAATCCTGAACACTCCAGGTGTAGCCTCTGTGAGCAGGAATTGGGTCATGACACTACATAACTAAATGTGGTCAATATATAGGCCTAGTCACGTGCTTCCATTGTTCAGTGGTCTGTACCTAGATGCTATAATTCTAGCAAAACAGATCAGTGGGTATTTTCCACACCTTCCACCTGCCTCCTCCTCTCCCTACCAGCTTCTCCTCCCACCTCCTTCAGTCCCTTTCTCTTCCGCCTCCCTCCCTTTCTTTTCCACCTCCCTCCTTTTCTCTTTAGCCACCCTCCTTTTCTTTTCCACCTCCCTCCTTCTTCTACCTTCTCCTCCTCCTCTAAGGGTTCGGAGGCGGCCGTGCCTCCAGGGACACGGAGGCGGCCGTGGCTCCGGGGACACGGAGGCGGCCGTGCCTCCAGGGACACGGAGGCGGCCGTGCCTCCAGGGACACGGAGGCGGCCCGCAACTCGACCTGACCGGACAATGTAAACATTGAAGAGCCTCGTGTTGCTGAGGATCATTATGATTATGGTAAATGGTAATTGCTTACGAAAATAATAATGTATACAATGATTACCGTCATGGTCAAAATAACCATTATTGTGGGAGTGACTACGAGAAAAATCACACAAAAGCTCAGGTATACTATGTCCTACCAGCCGAGACCCCGTTTTGATCTCAGGTGATCACCACGAAGCATTTACATCCTCCACATGAGGTTAAATCCTCCCCAAAGCATACCTAATATACCGTTACATGTCAGAATCCCTCTGTAGCCTTCCAGCATCTGTGTTCGCGAGTAATCCGGCTATAAGACGTTGGATGACTTGAAGTATATTCCCTCCAGTCTTGTAGTAGGTCAGCCGAAACCTGTTATATGCATACTTATCCGAACGTTCCTTCAAGCGCGTAATTATTCCTAGTGCTACAGAGTTATATTGGCTTGGCGCTTTATCCCCATAATTACCGCAGTGTTCGCTCTGAGTCACCGTAGTAACTAATGTTAAAGTATAATTACAGCGTAGACGTAGACGTATTAAGGTTTGATGTCACCTTGGACGGATATTCGTGTTTACATTCGTCATTGATCTTCCTCTTCTATCTTGAGGTTATCTTGAGATGATTTCGGGGCTTTTAGTGTCCCCGCGGCCCGGTCCTCGACCAGGCCTCCACCCCCAGGAAGCAGCCCGTGACAGTTGACTAACACCCAGGTACCTATTTTACTGCTAGGTAACAGGGGCATAGGATGAAAGAAACTCTGCCCATTGTTTCTCACCGGCGCCTGGGATCGAACCCAGGACCAGAGGATCACAAGTACAGCGTGCTGTCCGCTCGGCCGACCGGCTCCCTCTTACTTCTCGCCCAGTCTTACTTCTCGCCCAGTCTTACTTCTCGTCTTTTGTACCTTCAGGCTTCGTATTTTATTTCCTTCTTTTCTTGCTCATTATCGTGCCGGCTGGGTGTCTAAGACACTCCCTTCAGACCCCATCTGGCCTGTGTTTACCTCATCTCGCCTCCCATCTTCTCCCTTCGTGCTCAGTCAACACCGGCAGCACGCGACCTCCTGCAGAATTTTACGTCCTGCAATATTACACGATTTAAAAGGTATAATTAGCCGCGCAGGCCGCCGCCGGGCCCGGGAACAAGAGCCCAAGTGGACGCACTAAAATTATTCCTTACAAGAGCAGGGGACAGAGAGCATTGTGTATTGTTGTCTCCTTGAGAATAGTGCTGTGATACACGTGCGCCATGAAGACTGCTTGAAGATAACATCAGCACATCTTTAAGGTTTTCCTTTGTTAAGAATGAAGAAGAATAGTTAGTAGACTCCGTCTCGGATCTTCACAAGCCACACTCGGCCACAAAATGTGGTGTTCCAAGAGCTACTCACAGAGCGGCTTCTCATTAACGAACTTGTCAAGTACCATTTTCGTACTCATGTGGTCAAAGGTAAATAGGCAAAATATACAATGTGTTCCTTGGGCCAGATTCACGAAGCAGTTACGCAAGCACTTACGGACCTGTACATCTTTTCTCAATCTTTGCCGGCTTTGTTTACAATCATTAAACAGTTAGTGAGCTCCGAAGTACCAGGAGGCTGTTTATAACAATAACAACAGTTGATTGGGAAGTTTTCATGCGTGTAAACTGTTTAATAAATATATCCGAAGCCGGCAAAGATTGAGGAAAGATGTACAGGTTCGTAAGTGCTTGCGTAACTGCTTCGTGAATTTGGCACCTGATCCGTAGAATTGTGATCCACTGAAGGAACACCACCTCGTGGTGTTGGAAAGTGCGGCAGAGATTGTGCTCTCCAGTAACCCGGAGGTCACTTAATGAGGCATATGGAGCCTATCTCCTTGCCAGTGCAGGCGATGAGTCACAATAACGTGGCTGAAGTAAGTTGACCAGACCACACACTAGAAGGTGAAGGGACGACGACGTTTCGGTCCGTCCTGGGCCATTCTCAAGTCGATTCTCAATCGTCCTGGACCATTCTCAATCGACTTGAGAATGGTCCAGGACGGACCGAAACGTCGTCGTCCCTTCACCTTCTAGTGTGTGGTCTGGTCAACAACCACCACGGTTGTTAACCGGATTCTGGCGCCTACTTCGGACAATAGCAGTGAAAAGGCAAGGTCAAAGAGCAAGCCGCCGGGGGCAGTGATTACAGGGACCAAGGTAAACAGGTAGATGCTGGTAGTTTAATTCAACGGTCTTGTGGAGGGACGATGGTAGGGTCGTTATCGTCTGGGGTCTTATAGTTGTGGTAGTGTCCTTACCACCTGGTTTGTGTAGGTGGTGGTAAGGTTGGTACCGTCTGGTGTGTGTAGGTAGTAGTAGGGTCGTTATCTACTAGTGTGAGTGGTGAGAGGTCGTTATCTACTAGTGAGAGTGGTGAGAGGTCGTTATCTACTAGTGTGAGTGGCGGGAGGTCGTTATCTACTAGTGTGAGTGGCGGGAGGTCGTTATCTACTAGTGTGAGTGGTGAGAGGTCGTTATCTACTAGTGTGAGTGGCGGGAGGTCGTTATCTACTAGTGTGAGTGGCGGAGGTCGTTATCTACTAGTGTGAGTGGCGGGAGGTCGTT
>NC_091215.1:30139272-30179272 GCF_040958095.1 Procambarus clarkii | reverse complement strand
TCCTCTATTAAAATATAGCTTGCAGAGTGGAACCACTTCGCTGAACACAGGCTGCCACCACCACCCCTCACGCACACGCTGCCACCACCACCCCTCACGCACACGCTGCCACCACCACCCCTCACGCACACGCTGCCACCACCACCCCTCACGCACACGCTGCCACCACCACCACCCCTCACACACACGCTGCCACCACCACCACCACTCACACACACGCTGCCACCACCACCACTCACACACACGCTGCCACCACCACCCCTCACGCACACGCTGCCACCACCACCACCCCTCACACACACGCTGCCACCACCACCACCCCTCACACACACGCTGCCACCACCACCACCACTCACACACACGCTGCCACCACCACCCCTCACGCACACGCTGCCACCACCACCACCCCTCACGCACACGCTGCCACCACCACCACCCCTCACACACACGCTGCCACCACCACCACCCCTCACACACACGCTGCCACCACCACCACCACTCACACACACGCTGCCACCACCACCCCTCACGCACACGCTGCCACCACCACCACCCCTCACGCACACGCTGCCACCACCACCACCCCTCACACACACGCTGCCACCACCACCACCCCTCACACACACGCTGCCACCACCACCACCACTCACACACACGCTGCCACCACCACCCCTCACGCACACGCTGCCACCACCACCACCCCTCACGCACACGCTGCCACCACCACCACCCCTCACACACACGCTGCCACCACCACCACCCCTCACACACACGCTGCCACCACCACCACCACTCACACACACGCTGCCACCACCACCCCTCACGCACACGCTGCCACCACCACCACCCCTCACGCACACGCTGCCACCACCACCACCCCTCACGCACACGCTGCCACCACCACCCCTCACGCACACGCTGCCACCACCACCACCCCTCACACACACGCTGCCACCACCACCACCCCTCACGCACACGCTGCCACCACCACCACCACTCACACACACGCTGCCACCACCACCCCTCACGCACACGCTGCCACCACCACCACCCCTCACACACACGCTGCCACCACCACCACCCCTCACGCACACGCTGCCACCACCACCCCTCACGCACACGCTGCCACCACCACCACCCCTCACACACACGCTGCCACCACCACCACCCCTCACACACACGCTGCCACCACCACCACCCCTCACACACACGCTGCCACCACCACCACCCCTCACGCACACGCTGCCACCACCACCCCTCACGCACACGCTGCCACCACCACCACCCCTCACGCACACGCTGCCACCACCACCACCCCTCACGCACACGCTGCCACCACCACCACCCCTCACGCACACGCTGCCACCACCACCACCCCTCACGCACACGCTGCCACCACCACCACCCCTCACGCACACGCTGCCACCACCACCACCCCTCACACACACGCTGCCACCACCACCACCCCTCACGCACACGCTGCCACCACCACCCCTCACGCACACGCTGCCACCACCACCACCCCTCACGCACACGCTGCCACCACCACCACCCCTCACGCACACGCTGCCACCACCACCACCCCTCACGCACACGCTGCCACCACCACCACTCACACACACGCTGCCACCACCACCCCTCACGCACACGCTGCCACCACCACCCCTCACGCACACGCTGCCACCACCACCACCCCTCACGCACACGCTGCCACCACCACCACCCTCACGCACACGCTGCCACCACCACCACCCCTCACGCACACGCTGCCACCACCACCACCCCTCACGCACACGCTGCCACCACCACCCCCTCACGCACACGCTGCCACCACCACCCCTCACGCACACGCTGCCACCACCACCCCTCACGCACACGCTGCCACCACCACCCCTCACGCACACGCTGCCACCACCACCACCCCTCACGCACACGCTGCCACCACCACCCCTCACGCACACGCTGCCACCACCACCACCCCTCACGCACACGCTGCCACCACCACCCCTCACGCACACGCTGCCACCACCACCCCTCACACACACGCTGCCACCACCACCCCTCACGCACACGCTGCCACCACCACCCCTCACACACACGCTGCCACCACCACCCCTCACGCACACGCTGCCACCACCACCCCTCACGCACACGCTGCCACCACCACCACCCCTCACACACACGCTGCCACCACCACCACTCACACACACGCTGCCACCACCACCCCTCACGCACACGCTGCCACCACCACCACTCACACACACGCTGCCACCACCACCCCTCACGCACACGCTGCCACCACCACCACTCACACACACGCTGCCACCACCACCCCTCACGCACACGCTGCCACCACCACCCCTCACGCACACGCTGCCACCACCACCCCTCACGCACACGCTGCCACCACCACCCCTCACGCACACGCTGCCACCACCACCCCTCACGCACACGCTGCCACCACCACCACCCCTCACGCACACGCTGCCACCACCACCCCTCACGCACACGCTGCCACCACCACCCCTCACGCACACGCTGCCACCACCACCACCCCTCACGCACACGCTGCCACCACCACCACTCACACACACGCTGCCACCACCACCACCCCTCACGCACACGCTGCCACCACCACCACCCCTCACACACACGCTGCCACCACCACCCCTCACGCACACGCTGCCACCACCACCCCTCACGCACACGCTGCCACCACCACCACCCCTCACGCACACGCTGCCACCACCACCCCTCACACACACGCTGCCACCACCACCCCTCACGCACACGCTGCCACCACCACCACCCCTCACGCACACGCTGCCACCACCACCCCTCACGCACACGCTGCCACCACCACCACCCCTCACCCACACGCTGCCACCACCACCCCTCACGCACACGCTGCCACCACCACCCCTCACGCACACGCTGCCACCACCACCCCTCACGCACACGCTGCCACCACCACCCCTCACGCACACGCTGCCACCACCACCCCTCACGCACACGCTGCCACCACCACCACCCCTCACGCACACGCTGCCACCACCACCCCTCACGCACACGCTGCCACCACCACCCCTCACGCACACGCTGCCACCACCACCCCTCACGCACACGCTGCCACCACCACCCCTCACGCACACGCTGCCACCACCACCACCCCTCACGCACACGCTGCCACCACCACCCCTCACGCACACGCTGCCACCACCACCACCCCTCACCCACACGCTGCCACCACCACCCCTCACGCACACGCTGCCACCACCACCCCTCACGCACACGCTGCCACCACCACCCCTCACGCACACGCTGCCACCACCACCCCTCACGCACACGCTGCCACCACCACCCCTCACGCACACGCTGCCACCACCACCCCTCACGCACACGCTGCCACCACCACCCCTCACGCACACGCCGTAGTTTATATATACCTGCCTTGTTCTTAGATATTCCAGTGCGTTCTTTTCTGAGATGGAAATGTACAACTTGCAATGGGCCAACTTATGATACTTGGTTTAAGATTTCTAAGGTCCATTTTCAGTTGCAATAAATCGTATCTACACACTGCAACTATGCTTCAGTGTCAACAAATGGCGACTGCAAGTTGCAAATGGTATCCAATTTTGAGGAATGGAGGTAGTACTTGTCCTGGAATGGTGGTACATGTCCCCAGCCGGCTGGTGGTACATGTCCCCGGCCGGCTGGTGGTACATGTCCCCGGCCGGCTGGTGGTACATGTCCCCGGCCGGCTGGTGGTACATGTCCCCGGCCGGCTGGCCTCCGATACTGATCCCTTAGTCACCTCCGTTCTTGATAATGGTGGACTGCTGTTTGGCTGTTGTTGTTGTTATAGATTCAGCTACTCGGAACAAGTTCCAGGTAGCACGGGCTATGGTGAGCCCGTAACTTACTTGACACAGGAGCGGGGCAAGTAGCACGGGCTATGGTGAGCCCGTAGTGGACTTACCTGGCACAGGAGCGGTGCCTTGGTGTTTGGCCTTGAGTGGCCTTGATATAACGCCAGCAGTGACGTCCCAGAACTCTTACGGGCTATTCATGCCCGTGCCACCTCTTGGGTGGCTTAATCTTTATCAATCAATCAATCGTCCCAGAACTTGTACTCTCGTTGTCATCCCAGTTGGCATGTTTGCGACTCTGGGTGATGTTGGCATCAGTCAGTGGGATAAACACCGTTGGGGTTTGCCAGTAACTATAGTTGGGTGACCCCGAGGACAGCTTCGTCCCAGGCTAGAGAGACCTCGATTAACCGAACAGGCTCTTTGTTCCCCAGAAAGGGACGCCCGCCATATGCCAGAGCCTGTAACTGATCCATGTGACGAGTATTCAGCCCCGCTGATTTGATTCTTCAATGCGACCTTTGACTCGAGTCAGGCCGGAACAACCGTGGACATCTTCAAGAGAAAACTTGATAGTTTTCTTCAAGGAGTGCCGGACCAACCGAGCTGTGGTGAGTATGTGGACTTGTGGGCCGCTCCAAGCAACAACCTGGTGGACCAAACTCTCACAAGCCTGGCCTCGGGCCGGGCTTGGAGAGTGGAAGAACTCCCAGAATCCCATCAAGCACGCACTCTCCTAATTGTACTAATCTGGTGCTGACTAGAGCTTGTAACTTTTTATAACTTGTGTTACAAGCATGTAGACCTTAAACGAAATTGATGTTATAGGGCTACGTCGAACAGTGTTAACAAGTGTGCTACATAACATTTAAGATAACGTGTTGAAAGTTGCACTTGCAAGGTAGCGTATACATTTAACGTAATACACCAACATTGGTATCACTCATCAGAAAAAGTTTGATATAAACTGGATGTAAACTGTGCTCGCAGAACTGTACAAGAACTTTTATCCAAAGATTTCGACAGATGGTGTGATGGGATGCTGCTGTTTTTGTTCTTGGGCCCCATTAGGTGAGCCTGGCCCCATTAGGTGAACCTGGCCCCATTAGGTGAGCCTGGCCCCATTAGGTGAGCCTGGCCCCATTAGGTGAACCTGGCCCCATTAGGTGAGCCTGGCCCCATTAGGTGAGCCTGGCCCCATTAGGTGAGCCTGGCCCCATTAGGTGAGCCTGGCCCCATTAGGTGAGCCTGGCCCCATTAGGTGAACCTGGCCCCATTAGGTGAGCCAGGCCCCATTAGGTGAACCTGGCCCCATTAGGTGAGCTTGGCCCCATTATATTATTATTATTATTATTATTATTATTATTATTATTATTATTATTATTATTATTATTATTATTTTCCACCACAGACGTGGCCACACATTTACAATGCTAACCAGCATATATACATTTTCTTCTGTCCTCCATAGACAGGGTGAGAGATCTGTTAAGCATATAGTTCAGGGATTTACTGAACAATCAACCACAGACGGTGATTGTAGTGCTTTTAGAATGCTAAGCTAACCTACAGACATAATATTTAGATATATATACACAGAGTTACGTCTGCCCTACATAAAGTGGTCGATGTGTCTTTTACATAGTGTTATTAATGTGCATTTACAAAGGTGAAATGTAATTCTGAACACACTAATTTCTCTATCAGCTATCCTACCCTCTCAGAGTAGGAGAGCCATAAATGTATGTGTATGTATGTATGTACTCACCTAGTTGTGTTTGCGGGGGTTGAGCTCTAGCTCTTTGGTGGTTGAGCTCTGGCTCCTTGGTAGTATGCGTACACACATACTCACACGTGTATATGTGTATGTATGTATATATATGTCTATATATGTATATGTGTGCGTATGTATATGTATGTGTATAAAGTATATGTGGGAAGCTGATTAGAATTACCTGACCCCAGTAGGTTAGCTACCTCCCCTCGTCCTCAGAGAAAGAAGTGGTTTAGGAGCCCCACACTCAGATTGATTGATTGATGAAGATTAAGCCACCCAAAAGGTGGCACGGGCATGAATAGCCCGTAAGTGGTGGCCCTTTTAAGCCATTACCAGTATCAAAAGCTGATACTGGAGATCTGTGGAGGTGCGAATGCACCCTGCATGACGGGAGATGTCTCCCTTATGAATGTGTTAAGATGAAGATGAAGCCACCCAAAACGTGGCACGGGCATGAATAGCTCGTAAGTGGTGGTCCACACTTAGTTTTCACCATGCCTTTAAAGCGCTCTGCACGTGTCGGGGTTGTCTTGTAAATAACTGTTATCGGTGCGTTCTTAGACGCGCAGGTTAATTGCCCTCTCTTCACCTCCCCTCCCCCCCCCACCACCTCTCCTCCTCCCCTTCCCCCTCTTCACCTTCTTCCCCCTTATTTTTTCTTTGTACGCCATTGTTTTATTTGTTCTAGACAAGCCTCGTTCTTGTCCTTTCTTGTTCCGCAGCATCTCATTCTGTTCTTGTTCCGCAGCATCTCATTCTGTTCTTGTTCCGCAGCATCTCATCCTGTTCTTGTTCCGCAGCATCGCATTATGTTCTTGTTCCGCAGCATCGCATTATGTTCTTGTTCCGCAGCATCTTATCCTGTTCTTGTTCTGCAGCATCTCATCCTGTTCTTGTTCCGCAGCATCTCATCCTGTTCTTGTTCCGCAGCATCTTATCCTGTTCTTGTTCCGCAGCATCTTATCCTGTTCTTGTTCCGCAGCATCTTATCCTGTTCTTGTTCCGCAGCATCTTATCCTGTTCTTGTTCTGCAGCATCTCATCCTGTTCTTGTTCCTCTTCCCTTTCCATTCGTGCACACTCACACCCCAGGAGGGAGTGAGGGCGTGAGGGACGAGGGGGAGGGGAGCCAGAGACCATCACTACCCGTCCTGGAACGTCTCTCCAATTACATAATTCCGGTTATCTATTTTCCTCCTCTGTTTCCTACCCCAACTTTAGTTACTAGTCTGCCTTTTAGATTGAACCTCAATGTTTCTCTATATAAATTTTCGTAATTGTTTCGGTGTAATGGTTTCCTTTCTTGCATCGAGCTTACAAAAAAAATAGCAGTGCGTAGTTGGATGATTTTTATCTTCGATATCTAGGAATTACTGAACCAGTTATCTTGGACCTTACACCTGCGGCCAGATGAAAATTTCTCATTGTTAAGCTCGGTGTGCCCCGGGCCGTGTACGTGATGCTTAGATTATAGTTTGTGTCCAAACTTTCGTGTCTGAGGTCCTCTGAAAGGGTCCGGCTGACTTGGCCATTTGTAGTGAACGAAACCGGTTTAGCTGTGGTTTATAAGGATCCATTTCTGTTCACTTTAAATGATCGAATTCATCTGTGGTCTGTAAGGCTGTTTGGTTTGTAAGGAATTGGACGACTTAGGGTTTAAAAAGACACCTTTCAGGTTAGGCTGTGGTTAATGAAAGATCGTCTTGAGAATATATACTTTATTATGTTGACCAAACCACACACTAGAAAGTGAAGGGACGACGACGTTTCTGTCCGTCCTGGACCATTCTCAAGTCGATTGTGATTGGACTTCACAATCGACTTGAGAATGGTTCAGGACGGACCGAAACGTCGTCGTCCCTTCATTTTCTAGTGTGTAGTCTGGTCAACATATTTCAGCCACGTTATTGTGACTCATCATCTGTATACTATATTAGTCATTTAGTTTTTAAATGTGGTTTATATTTCACTTGGTATTGTTAGCCTTAGCTCTGGGTTATGTTTTACAATGCGCACTTTTAGTAATTGATTAATAGGCCCCATATAGGGGTTAGGTGTGATTACTGTGTATGAGTGTGGTAAGGAGTGATCACCTTAACATACTGTTTGGCTACATTTAATATTTCATATCACAGGGCCTTGCCGATATCTTAGGTCTATATGACGTAATTTTTTAGCGTGACGTGGGGCACGCGTATTGGCCAGCTTTGGCTTGTGTGTGAGGTAATCGCCAACCAGTCAGTGTGTGTGTTTCAATCGCGTTTGACGTGTTACTTCCTCGTAAGCCAATCAGCGCGTCATCGTGAGTAAGCTAAAGTGAGGCCATTGACATACAACTTTAACCAACGGGTATGAGATGTAACGACACTTAGACCAATTGATGATGGTGGTGTGCCTAACAAACCACATGTAGATTTTGGTAATACTAACGCTGGCGTCGTAATTAACGTAATGGGAAAAAATAATAATGGCGTTGTATTCAGAGGAAACCTGGAGTAAGCGTTAATAGTCTTCCCGTTATTGGTCTTTTGAAATTTGTGAAGTTGGTTTTTAAAGTATGATATTGCCTGTTTTTGTCTGGGGGTGAATGTCCTATTTTGGTGATCTACTTACATTAAGAATGGTTTGTTGGAAAGGTGGAGGTAAGTATAAAGGAAATCTTTTATCAAGGTAAGTTCCTACAACTCGTTCCTGGAAGTGATTGGACGTCTGATTGAAAATCGATCAGTGGATTGTTCCGGGTGAACGGCTGCCAGTGTGGCTGGTGAGCTATTCCTAAACCCTCACTGGCGCACTCTTTGTCCAGGGCCGGGGTACACTCAACAACTCTTCCCCACACTCTACCTTTGCGTCCCAAGTAAGGTGCTTCAGTAATATTCAAACACCGCAATTTGGACGCTTCCTCGGAGTAATGTCCATTGTCGTTAATAGGTTAGGATGGCTGCCTATATGTTCGTATGCTTCTGGAGCCAGATTCACGAAAGTACTTACTCAAACACTTACGAACCTGTACATCTTTTCTCAATCTTTGGCGGCTTTGTTTCCAATTATTAAACAGTTAATGAGCTGCGAAGCACCAGGAGGCTGTTTATAACAATAACAACAGTTAAATGGGAAGTTTTCATGCTTGTAAACTGTTTAATAAATGTAACCAAAGCCGTCAAAGATTGAGGAAAGATGTACACGTCCGTAAGTGCTTGCGTAAGTGCTTTCGTGAATCTGACCCCTGGTTTGCCAAAACCAGTTAAGACAGCTGTCAAATAGTGAAAACGGGTTGAAGACCAGATAACACCTGATCCTATACTTCTGAAGTTTTCCCTGTACCAAAAATACTTGAAGGCTTATTTTCAGTTTCCTGATGATCAACAAAGATTGTTAGGTGAAGTGGTGGATACAAACTTGAAAGGCAGGTTTAACAGAGCCCAATTGGTTCTGGAACCTTTAGACCAGTCGAATAAAGGTTGAGAGGCAGGACCTAGCAGTCATAGGGGAGTGAGGACAGGATCTCTTACATTTCATGTCTGATAAAGACCTTTTGTGCCCTCTGTAATGCTTTTGCGCTACCGCTCACAGGATGAGTATGGGGGTGCATAATAAACTAGCCGCCTTCGGCGGCAACAATCAATCAAAATCATAAAGTTCATATCTACCCACCAACTGTGTTCTGCCATGAACTGTGAAGTAGGTGTGTTCTGAACCCCAAGTACAGAATACTAGTGGCTCATTTTGTAATTGGTTGAACATATTTGTTGTGATCTTTTTAATTAATGGAGTTACTAACATTTGATGTTTATTTTTAATTCATGAAAAATATTTTGAATAAATATAGTTAAAAGCATTTATCTTTATTAAATTTGGCTGGATATTTTATATTTATTTGTTTGTAGAGAAAACAGGTAAAAAATATAAATATATGTAAGTTTGCAGGTAAATAAAGAAGTATTTAGGATATCTGCACATTGTTGCGGCTTTGATAAATATTAGCTAATGTTCTCGCCTTAGGTGCTTGCAGGGTCTAATGCTAGCTCCTGCGTCCCGCCTTACGCAGGATTATGTTATTCAGTGACTTCCAACCCTTATTGCGTTTGAAGCAGTTCTTGTATATCAATCTTGCACATTGTGTTAGCTCATGATCCTTGCATTGTACTGTGGCTCATCTGCGTGTGTTGGGTCCAACCGTGTCCCCTTGTTCTACCGTTGTTCATGCTGAACATGTCTTCTATGTTGATCTTGTCTACTAGCCATAGATTCTAATGTCTTGGTCATGTTTCCCGAGTTCCGTCTCTGGTATGTGGTGAGGTCCAGCTCTCTCTCAACCTTGCTTTAGTGGTTAGTTCTTTAGTCCCTGGTTCGAGTCTCATTGCATACACCTGGACGTTCTAGTCTTACTGTGTTTTTCCTAAATAGCACGAGTGCGTGCGTGCGTGCGTGCGTGCGTGCGTGTGTGTCTCCATCCCCGCTGGCAATTGGGGATGGAGTGTAAGGTCCTCCATTCCCTCTGTCCATTGCGAGGCAGCACCCCCCTCCCCCTCACATCTATCCAGGGCGCCGTCTGCACACAACCAATAATTACCTGGAGAATAACAGTCCAGCCTATTTCTAAAGTTTTCCAGAATATTTGCTTCAAGGCCGTTACTTGGCATTGTTCCGTTCGTCCACAGCTCTATTGCCAAACCAGTTCTTAACAACATATTTTCTAAATTAGCTTTTTGCACAAATTGAATTCAATATGTCTTATCCGCATTTGATATTTTGTAAACTTCATTTATATGCGTTTTTAATGTTTTTCATCTATTCACTAATTATATCTGCCTTTGTTCTGCACTTAATCACCTGCACTTTGTTCTGCACTCATTTCTGCACTTTGTTCTTAAGAATTTATCACGATTCTGTAATGTGTTGGCTCTTGCTGCACAGTATAAGTTGCGTCATAAATTACGAGGTTATAAGACTTCAAAGGAGAGCAGCGACATCCCGAATGGGGCCACCTATGAGGAGGAGCGAGAGAGCCAGTCAACCTGGTTTACAAGTTTGTGGGTTGATGAATGGTGTGTCAAGAGGGCGGATTTATTGCGTTTCAGGTCTTGTATTGAGGCGAGTGAGGCTCCCCGTCCCTTCTCTAGTGCTTGCTGTAACAGGCTGCTTGCTACATGCTGCTGCTACTTCAGAATTTTAACCTGCCTGGTCATATTTTAGGATGTTCCAGATGCCGTTTGCACGGTGCGAAGCAACTTCAGAGGTTGTCCTCGGGAGGATGGGACTTCTCACCATGCCATCCTCGACGAATTAGTTGGTGCTGGTGTTGTATACCCGTGTTGGAGGGTGTTCTCCTTGCTGCATGACCGACCTGGGAAGCTCTTAATATCATTTCTGCATGAGCTGCGGTAAATTACTGGGTGGTCGTGCGTGACGAGTTTTCGTATGCAGTCATTGCTTCTTGGTTAAATTGCATTCTTGCTTGCTGCAAGGCTTGATAAATATGTTGTATTTAATGCTTTGTTGTGGAAAATGAATCATGTAAAATACAAGCTGACGACTTACAGAAACTTGCGCACAAAGTGCCTCTTGGGAATATCAATATCTCTTGTAAATTAATACAAATTAGACTTTTTATTAGTTTTATTGCAAAAATCGATTGGTGTCAGCTTGCAACCTGGGATGTGATCGGGAGGAGGGGAGTTGAAACGTGGCATCAGTTTCTTTACAGTCTTTAGGGGCATTAGTGATAATTGTGGGGGCAAGATCCAGCCGTAATATCAGTCTCAATAATGACCAAATACCACAAAGTTTTCACAAAGCACCAGAGTGTGACAAAGGTATCTTCAAAGTACTTCAAAGTTATTAATTAAGCACTTCCACGCTGCAGACAATAATAACTCCTGGATAAAATTACGTAGTTATTACCTAATAATGCATAATTATTTCGCATAGTAAGAACATTATATGAGAACATTATATCTACAAATTACAATGTGTGTGCGTCAGTGTATCCGAGGCTGGAGGCCAGATGCTTGGGGCTAGCGTCATCCAACTTTGCACCCTGATTCTTGTGGAATACGTGTCCAACATGGTCGGGTTGGAGTAGGCCTACTGGAAATGAGTGGCACTTGACCTCGTGCCAATTGGAACTCCACGAGAATTCTTCGAATATCATAACAAATGGACTTAGGATTTTTTTTCTGTTTATTTATTAGTCTCGGTTAAGGTAAAGAGACACAGGGATAAAGATAGAGAGAACAGAGACAGACGTACAGAGGTTAAGAGACAGTTAAAGAAAATGGTAACGAGAGAGACATAGAGGTAGAGACAGGTAGAGACAGACACAGACACACACAGATGCAGAGAAAGGCAGAAACACAGACATGTAGAGATATACGAAGACATACAGGGAGAGAGACACATACATACATACATACATACATACATACATACATACATACATACATACATACATACATACATACATACACACATACATACATACATACATACATATATACATACATTATATAAGGATCTAGGAGTTGATATCACACCAACCCTGTCTCCTGAAGCCCACATCAAAAGAATAACATCTGCGGCGTATGCGAGGCTGGCTAACATCAGAACTGCCTTCAAGAACCTGTGCAAGGAATCACTCAGACAGACACACACACACACACACACACACACACACACACACACACACACACACACACACACACACACACACACACACACACACACACACACATACACATATCACGCCAGACCTGTCCCCTGAAGCTCATATCAAGAGGATAACAGCAGCAGCATATGCCAGGTTGGCTAACATAAGAACGGCCTTTAGAAACTTGTGTAAGGAATCTTTCAGAACATTATATACACATATGTCAGACCAATCCTGGAGTATGCGGCACCAGCATGGAGTCCATATCTAGTCAAGCATAAGACTAAAATGGAAAAGGTTCAAAGGTTTGCCACCAGACTAGTGCCCGAGCTGAGAGGTATGAGCTACGAGGAGAGACTACGGGAATTAAACCTCACTTCGTTGGAAGACAGAAGAGTTAGGGGGGACATGATCACCACATTCAAGATCCTCAAGGGAATCGACAGGGTTAATAAAGACAGGCTGTTTAACACAAGGGGCACACGAACTAGGGGACACAGGTGGAAACTGAGTGCCCAAATGAGCCACAGAGATATTAGAAAGAACTTTTTTAGTGTCAGAGTGGTTGACAAATGGAATGCATTAGGAAGTGATGTGGTGGAGGGTGACTCCATACACAGTTTCAAGTGTAGATATGATAGAGCCCGATAGGCTCAGGAACCTGTACACCTGTTGATTGACGGTTGAGAGGCGGGACCAAAGAGCCAGAGCTCAACCCCCGCAAGCACATCTAGGTGAGAACTAGGTGAGTACATACAAACAGAGACATGCACACATAAATACAGACAACGACATACACCAGACCATAGACACAGGGAGATAAAGACAGCAAGACCGGACCAACCCTGGCACTGCTGGGTATCCCATCTACCAATTATATACAAAACTGAAAAAATATTTGTTAAACTGTGTATTTACTGAATATAATGAAATTAATGCTTAATTATATCATTACCCCCTTAATTATTATATGTTATTTTGGGAAACCTATTTTGTTGTATTTTGAAGTATGGAATACTTTTAAGAAGGATTATTGTGGTAATTTGTAGATAACCTTAAGATTTGGCTCAATATTTCTTATTTTTTTTTAAATTTCCAATCTTTTTTTAAATACGTTATGGTATATAATATTAATTCCTACCCCAGGTGTGAACCATGGAGCACAATGAGAGAGCCTTATGCTCTTTTATCACAGCAATACATATATATATATATATATATATATATATATATATATATATATATATATATATATATATATATATATATATATATATATATATATATATATATATATATAGAGAGAGAGAGAGAGAGAGAGAGAGAGATTTTGCAATCTCAATGACTTGTTTAATAAAGACAATAATGATGAAAATAATTAGATTACATATTATTAATCTGATTACAATGTTTACATAATAAATACTTATATTAAAACAATCCATTAATCATGTGTAGTGTTTAATGCAGTGGTTGTTTCCCCCCGCAGGCAACCTTATTAATGGTGAAAGTGATCTCTTTTAAAAAAAATATATATATATATATATATATATATATATATATATATATATATACACACACACAAAACCCAATCATTAAAGCTTTGAAAAAGCGACGACGTTCATCTGTACAAGTATCAGGTTTAAGCACAGAAAAACACCTCACTCATCAAGGCGGTGAATGAGATGAATAAAACAGATGGGTCATCGGAGGTAGGAAACGTGGTGGGAAAGGCTGGGTGAGAGATGCAAGTAGCTAAAGGGTAAGGGAGAAAGATTAAGTCTTTATGTTCACAAGATAACAGGATCCTACAGTAAGCCTCGGATCGAGGAGCCAACAAACGCGTCTTCTTCTTGGGAGTGTTGTGTATGAGGGAGGATTCATTGTATGTCATCAGTGATGAGTAAAAGAATTATGATCAAGTTATGAGATAGTTAGAATCCCTGACATGATTTAATTCAATTTCTTTCTTTATTATGCACACCGTACCCATCCTGCAGGCGGTGGTGGAAAGGGTTACAAGAGGCACATAATCGGTTAAAGGAGAATTGTTCGTCAGTCAGGTTATTGTGACGTTCATATTGTTCTTCATGAACCTCTCGAACTAACTATTTATTCTTTGAAGTTTTGTCGTGTAGTGCCTGTTGTTATCTGCTTCTTACCGTTGTATAAAGCTTCTCTTGCTGCCAATTAGGTGTCATAAGTAACAGCGCAGGTGCCTGTAATGTTGGCATGCAGAACATATTGTGCTTCTTTCCTTCTCTCACTTCTTGAAGTTCAACAACTTTGACAATATTTTTCCGAACTTCCCCGCCCTCTGATCTAATAACTTAACCTTTCTACCAAAGTCCCAGGTTGATGTTGTCTTTCTAGATGGTCGTCAACGTGTTCTTTCTGCTCCTATTCTTAGCAATTTGTTTTAATCTCCTTAACTACCATTGTCCACCTTACAACTGATCTCCTTTCTACCTCCATTCATAATAAAATGCACTTTCCTCCATTTTTTCAGTCCTTGATCGAAATTCTAACGTACTGTATTGCTAACTTTTTTTTTTCATAGTCCTGGTACTCATTCTAGCACCGATCAGATAAGTTTCATTGAGTCCTTTTCTTCAGTTGCTACCAGCTTGCACTGACTCTTTTTAAATCTAACAATGAAACTATCTTCCTTTAGATACAAGGAGTTTTATTGTGGTTTATTGTGGCTACACATTCATCCACCGCCTGAGTAATATTCCGATGAGTAACTCATAACGGGTCAGCCAAAGTCTTGGAGCCCGTGCTGAAATGTCTCTGCTAAAATGATAGGTATTCAGAAGTCAGTCCTTGCTCAGGTTCTCGTACCTTCACTCCTTTGATAAACTTGATTACACAAGAATTTCAGTTGCAAATTACAGATTTTCAGTAACATTTGTGCTCCCAACTTTGAGCGTGTTGGACATTTGTGTTATTTGCCTTTTTGTTCAATTTCTTTGTTCTTAAGCCGCAAGTCTGGTGCAAAACGCTTTATTTCTTCAAGTAGCTTCGTTTCTTGTAAAAATTTTCACTCTTTGTTCTTTTAGTTTACCCTCTCGCTCATTTTTGACACCTGGAAGCCAAGCCTAGATGTTGACAAATGTTTCAACGGTGATCTCATTTTCCTTGGTCACAAACCCTCTTTGGGGCAATTTCACCTTTAGATTCCTGTTGCCTGTCATGATCTTATTTGGCTCTGTGTTGACTCTTACTTCTTTTTGCAATTGTAAATACTCTTCTTAATTTGTTTTACATGAGCCGCAGGTGCTGGGTTTGCAATGGTGTGCGTCCTCTAGGACTACCAGTGGTAGTCCGTGCTGATCATTGTGCCTATATTCTAATCTATCCCTTACGCGTCGTGTTTCCCGTACATTTTTCTCCTATTCCCCAGGAGTGAGCTTTCTGCCCAAATTCAGTATAGAGCTGATCATCTCAGCTCTAAATACCTTGCCGCCGAATGTCTTGAGAGCTCTGTTCACTATTACACTCCGTCGGATTACTGATCTCCAGGTTTATAATGATGGCTCTAAATCTGTGGTTGAAGGAACTCCCAAAGTGGGTGCAGCCTTCGTTGTGACATCCTTCAGTGTACAGTTCAGGTGGCGATTACCTTGTTTAACTTCTGTACTTGAAGCGGAACTGTTTGCCATTTGGCAGTCACTCCTGTGGATTCGCTCCACTCTTGAACCTAGAGCTGCTATTGTATGTGTGGACTCCAAGTCTGCTTTGGTATCTTTCGAATCTAAGCGTCCATAGTATGCTTATCTGGCTTTCCTGTGCTTGGATTGTCTATATGGTTTGTTCTGCATGCGGTACACGGTTGCGTTCCAGTGGTCGCCGTCGCATTGTGGGATCTCTGGGAATGACAGTGCTGACAGGTGTCCTTAAGAGGCTTCAGGATTGGCCTCATGGCCTCCACCACTCATCCCGGCATCCTCCGATATATACTCCCTCCTAAAGTGTAGATTGCACTTCTCCCTACGTTTGCAGTGGCAAGAAGATCGCCATTTAGTATTCCGGGGCAACCTCAAATTCGTGTGGCACTGGTGGCCATGACAAATCGTCGCTTGGAGGTTGCTATGTGGCTCGATTGCGCTCGGACCGTAGCCGGTTCAGTACTCACATGATGGGTCTGTGTTTATTGTGGAGTTCCAGAAACTGTTTAACATTTTATGCTTTTCTGTCACAGATATTTGACTGCTCGTTGTGGTCTGAGGGGGGGGGGGGATCCCTCTGTGGAAAAGTGCCTGATATAGCGGCGAGGGTGATGTCCTATGTTGTGTCCACTGGTAGAGTTGAGGACCTGTGAATGTCGCTGTCGAAATTATGTGTTGTAACCTATATCCTGCAGGGGCATTCTCTCGTTGGTGTTTGGTCCAACCACTTGGGCTGGCCGGTAGAGCGACGGTCTCGCTTCATGCAGGTCGACGTTCAATCCCCGACCGTCCACAAGTGGTTGGGGCACCATTCCTTTCCCCCCGTCCCATCCCAAAAACTTTTCCTGACCCCTTCTCAGTGCTATATAGTCGTAATGGTTTGGCGCTTTCTCCTGATAGTTCCCTTCCCTTCCTTCGTTGTTGTTGTCGTTGTTGTTGTTGTTGTGTTCTGCTTTGCATCGCAAGGTTGTATCACTTAATTTTTGGTGCTGTCGTTGTCTTCCCCCGCATTGTTTAGGCAGGACCTACTAGTCCACAGCTCTGAGACTGGTTAATTAACCTTTCTTAGTACACTCTGAATGCAGTTATATAAACATTCTCCCCTACCTCTTCTCTCTATCCTCATTTTTTTTATCCTCCTCTCTTTTCTATTTGAATTTTGTCTTCTCTCTAGCCGGTCGGCCGAGCGGACAGCACGCGGGACTTGTGATCCTGTGGTCCTGGGTTCGATCCCAGGCGCCGGCGAGAAACAATGGGCAGAGTTTCTTTCACCCTATGCCCCTGTTACCTAGCAGTAAAATAGGTACCTGGACGTTAGTCAGCTGTCATGGGCTGCTTCCTGGGGGTGGAGGCCTGGTCGAGGACCGGGCCGCGGGGACACTAAAAAGCCCCGAAAGCATCTCAAGATACCCTCTCTATGCCATTTCTTCTATCCTCACGACCTCTTTTCCCTCACTGTTCCCTCTCCGCAGACGCATAAGTACACGGCTCTATCCCGACCGTGTACACTGGTGTCGTTCCTGCCGTGACACATCAAATTTTAAGAATCATCTGTGGAAGAGCCGTGTCAGGTCATTCCTCCGGCGCGGCTACATCAGTGGCCGCTCACATTCCTCGGGATGCTTTCATTACCGCAAAAACAAGTTGAATAATTTATGAAGATTCTGTTTGAAAGCTCGTGATTCTTTTGGCATCAAACGTCGCCGAACTTTCATAGATCACGTGGCTGCTGTTCCCCGTCACAAAACAGAAGGTGACGGACTTATCAGGAATTAGTCGCAAATTTCAGGCGGCGTTATTATAGTTATTATAGTTATGGGTGTTAAGCGTTCCTTCCTCGCTCTCCACGCAGTTAAAATTTATTGTTGAACGCCTTGTATGGCGCTGCTCCACCCACCTGCTGTTGCCCCGTGGTGCCCACCCACCTGCTGTTGCTCCTTGGTGCCCACCCACCTGCTGTTGCCCCGTGGTGCCCACCCACCTGCTGTTGCCCCGTGGTGCCCACCCACCTGCTGTTGCCCCGTGGTGTCCACCCACCTGCTGTTGCCCCGTGGTGTCCACCCACCTGCTGTTGCCCCGTGGTGTCCACCCACCTGCTCCCTTCTTGCCCTTAGAACACTACTTTTTGTTGAAGTAGTTTCGCGATTCAGTAGAACAGTGATCTTAGATGTAACTCCTCTGGCGTAGGAATAAGAGACAGACTAAGTGTGCTCTATCCTTTAGGCCAGTGGTTCCTAAACAATTTTTCACTGAGCCGCAGTTTCGAAATAAAAATTCACTCTGGACACTCAGAATTCTTTATTGGTAAGAAATATATTAAAAACGAACAAAATAACTCCTTTTACTGCTAGATTCATATCATAGAATTGCTATAAAATGTGATCACGGGACATCCAGAAAATATTAAAAAGACTATTCCGTTACATGTAAACATGATTCCTGCAGAATGTACTTATAGACGGGCCTCTGATTGATTGATTGATTGATTGATTGATAAAGATTAAGCCACGCAAAAGGTGGCACGGGCATGAGTAGCCCGCAAATGGAGACCCTTTGGAGCCATTACCAGTACCAGTAGCTAATATTGGAGATCTGTGGATGGGACAGGCCTCTTAAATACAGAACCTTAAGTACTGGTATGTAAACTTAGAGATGTGAACTTACTCTTGTTGGGAAATCCCATTAATATTACGTCTTATGTGAGACAAACGCTCATCATAGACATACAGACGAGACCTTTCTCTTTCCTGGTCTTGGATATTAATCAGAACGGAAAATGTCTGTTTTCATCATGTCTTGGAGAACATTGATGGTCCTTGTACCTTGCCGCCACACTTGCCATCCTCTCTGGTGGGACCACTGTGGCACTCAACACCCTCTGACACCCACTCCAGTCTAGGCAGGTGTTGTGTGCCACGTTTCCTTCCTTCATTCTCCATCTTCCTTCCTTATCTTTACATTTTTCTTCATTCTCTTTCCATTTTTCTTCATTCTCTTTCCATTTTTCTTCATTCTCTTTTTATTTTCATCCATTTCTCTCTCTCTCTCTCTCTCTCTCTCTCTCTCTCTCTCTCTCTCTCTCTCTCTCTCTCTCTCTCTCTCTCTCTCTCTCTCTCTCTCTCTCTCTCTCTCTCTCACTCTCTCTCTCTCTCTCTCTCACACACTCTCTCTCTCTCTCTCTCTCTCTCTCTCTCTCTCTCTCTCTCTCTCTCTCTCTCTCTCTCTCTCTCTCTCTCTCTCTCTCTCTCTCTCTCTCTCTCTCTCACTCACTCACTCACTCTCACTCTCTCTCTCTCTCTCTCTCTCTCTCTCTCTCTCTCTCTCTCTCTCTCTCTCTCTCTCTCTCTCTCTCACTCACTCTCTCTCTCTCACTCACTCTCTCTCACTCTTACTCTCACTCTCACTCTCACTCTCACTCTCACTCTCACTCTCTCTCTCTCTCTCTCTCTCTCTCTCTCTCTCTCTCTCTCTCTCTCTCTCTCTCTCTCTCTCTCTCTCTCTCTCTCTCTCTCTCTCTCTCTCTCTCACTCACTCTCTCTCACTCTCTCTCTCTCTCTCTCTCTCTCTCTCTCTCTCTCTCTCTCTCTCTCTCTGGCTGTGTTTCTCTTTCATTAAAATTCCTACCATTGTTTTAGTGGTCAAGGGAGAGTGCAAATGTGTTTCTTTCGGAATTTGAGTTGTGGCGTTATTGATACGTCAGTGTTTGATGGTTTATGCGTGCAATACGTCAGTGTTTGATGGCTTATGCGTGCAATACGTCAATGTTTGATGGCTTATGCGTGCAATACGTCAGTGTTTGATGGCTTATGCGTGCAATACGTCAATGTTTGATGGCTTATGCGTGCAATACGTCAGTGTTTGATGGCTTATGCGTGCAATACGTCATTGTTTAATGGCTTATGCGTGCAATACGTCAGTGTTTGATGGCTTATGCGTGCAATACGTCAGTGTTTAATGGCTTATGCGTGCAAAAAACGAGGTCTTTTGGATTATATTTTTAAATAAATGTGATGTACTCATCTAGTTGTGCTTGCGGGGGCTGAACTTTGGCTCTTTGGTCCCGCCTCTCAGCTGTCAATCAACTGTTGAACAGATTCCCAAGAAGGGTGTGTGTGTGTGTGTGTTCACACACACACACACACACACACACACACACACACACACACACACACACACACACACACACACACACACACACACCCTTCACAAGAATATTTTCTGCAGGACAACCCTTCACAAGAACATTAAAATAAATAATGTGTTGCCTTCTGTGATTTGAGTTTAAGGAAGCTTTTAAGGAAGCTACCAAGCATTTATCACAGCTGGTGCTTTAAACACTCTTTAGATCTAAGACAGTGCTAAGTAAACACAGTCACGTCAGGAATCTAGTGTGTGGAGGGCTTTTACAATACATAAACATTCTTCTGCGCTAGCCAGGTCCAGACAATAGACCTTTAACACCACCATAAAAACCTGTACAGGTTTCTCGCACACACTCGAAGGAAGCCGTTCAGTTTACAGTGAACAAAAATCTATGTTTAGGTAAAATATATATTGCCTATTTCGCTCCAAGTTCTTGAAATAGTTTGCTGTTTATTAAGAAAATTATGTGTCATAGCTGAAATTCAAATGGGTCAAATTTTCTAAGATTTGTATTTAATATAATGGCATACAAACTGTAGTGGATTAAACATCTGTAGAAGATGAGGTATCCTATACATTGTGTAATAGGTATACTCGTCAGTGTGTTCCACAGGTTTATCGAGTATATTCAAAGTATAATCATCATTGTGCACATACTCTTTTTGAGGCAGTTTTGAAGTAAACGAAACATGTGAATCTCGACTTAAAAACAGCTAGGATCTTTTCCAGTAATCTGGAAATTACGCTTAACATTGTCACCTGTAGAGTCCAGAGTGTAAAACTCCAGAGTTCCTACGACACTGGAGTATTATCTCACCCCAAGAATTAGCGCCCCCCACCCCCCACATGGGTTAGTACTCAGACAAGCATGAATATATTCAAGGTGTGACCACGACTTGTCTTGTGGTCACCACGACTTGTCTTGTGGTCACCACGACTTGTCTTGGGGGTCACCGCGACTTGTCTTGTGGTCACCACGACTTGTCTTGGGGGTCACCGCGACTTGTCTTGGGGGTCACCACGACTTGTCTTGGGGTCATTACGACTTGTCTTGGGGTCACCACGACTTGTCTTGGGGTCACCACGACTTGTCTTGTGGTCACCACGACCCTTGAGTCTTGGTCACGCCTCGGGCCTCACCTGTTGTGATACTGGAAGAGGCCGCGTGGGTGTGGAGGCGGGGTTTGTGTAACACACAGATGATATGGTTACCATTCGACACATTTAGACGAACGTTACTTTTGTTTTGCAAATGGAAGGAATCGACATATATAGACTCACCATTGATTGTGACATAGTGTAAGGACTGTGCAAGCAAGCCCTCCCAGCGATGGTGAGAACCTCTGGGGCCAGATTCACGAAAACACTTACGCAAATACTTACGAACCTGTACATCTTTCCTCAATCTTTGACGGCTTTGGTTACATTTATTAAACAGTTTACAAGCATGAAAACTTCCCAATCAACTGTTGTTATTGTTATAAACAGCCTCCTGGTGCTTCGGAGCTCATTAACTGTTTAATAATTGGAAACAAAGCCGCCAAAGATTGAGAAAAGATGTACAGGTTCGTAAGTGCTTGCGTAAGTACTTTCGTGAATCTGGCCCCGGGTCTCTAGGCCTCTGCTGACTTGGGGTGGCGTGCTACTCTGGAAATGCTGAAGTCATAATAACATGCTGAACAACCATAATATTTAGATCGTAATTAAAAGTAGAGAGAGAAAAAAGTAATATAGTAAACACCAGTAATAAGTATTCCTATCTAAGAAATGTCTGAAGAAAAAATACTTTATATAACGAAGCTTAAAGTAAGATGGTTCATCCAAACTTTAGAAAATTCAAAGAGTTAGCCAAGATGGTAAATGACTTGACGCAGGTATCAATATAGGGCAAGATGATGCAACACAAACTTGAGGGAAAAATTTGTTTTCGGCAAAACAGTTATACAAATAAATTAGTATTTAGTGTTGTAAGAGACGACATACAATTACTTAATCCAAATTCGCATTAACATAGTGTGTTGTATGACATGACTGGGAATTACATACTCCATGAGAAAATCCTGGGAGCTGTATGGAAGCCTTAGAGCAGTGTGTGGACTAATTGGAGCTGTGTGTGGAATCGAACTCGCGTCTCTGGGTCACCTCAGATGCATGCGTTACCGACTAAGCCACGATGAGCTTAAAAAAGCAATACAACCTAAAGTTCGCCCAAACGTCCAGGGAGTTTGGAGGCACCGAGAGCCTTTGACGCACACTGTACTCTCCTTCACATAGTCTAGGGAAGCTGCACAAATGCACATGTACCTAAATGTGTTAAATAAAAAAGGTACTAATCCAATTTTTTCCTGTAACCCGCCCACACACTGATGTCGGTAATGGGGAGCTCCACCAAACTCTCCCGTCAGTGCACAATTAAATCACAATAAGTTGACCAGACCACATACTAGAAGTTGAAGGGACGACGACGTTTCGGTCCGTCCTGGACCATTCTCACAATCGACTTGAGAATGGTCCAGGACGGACCGAAACGTCGTCGTCCCTTCAACTTCTAGTGTGTGGTCTGGTCAACATACCTCAGCCACGTTATTGTGACTCGTCGCCTGCATATTTAAATCACAATAACCTGTTGTACCAACGAGAAAATATTTAGATTTGGAAAGCCAAAGGTTTTCTAACAGATGTATAAGGTTGTGATTTCATTGTTAATTATTCATATTTGTTTCTGCCATAAGTGTGCTGTAAGATGTAAGTGACGGGAGGCTGGCAGAGACGCTTCTTGGTTTCTGTTTTCCCTACGGTAGTCGTCATGGCAACTGAGGATTTTTTAGAAGATTATAGTTTTTTTTTTTTTACCCCAACAATTAATTCCGCTATAAACCAAAGGATCTTTTGTGTGTCCATTCTCTGTGCTTTTATCTCCCGCCTCCCGCCTCGCTCTGTCTCTTATTCTAGCTCTGCCTCAACCTCTGCCTGTACTCTGCCTCTAGCTCTGCCGCTAGCTCTGCCTGTACTCTGCCTCTAGCTCTGCCTCTAGCTCTGCCTCTAGCTCTGCCTGTACTCTGCCTCTAGCTCTGACTTTACTCTGCCTCTAGCTCTGCCTCTAGCTCTGCCTGTACTCTGCCTCTAGCTCTACCTCTAGCTCTGCCTCTAGCTCAGGGATAGGATTCTCTTAAGACATTAACTGAGGTTCTTAGGACATTCTCGGCGGCAGTAAACTTGGGCTGTCGACAGTGTTATGGTGAGCGGTGATCTGGAGTGCTGCTTCCTCTCCCTCTCTTATAATACAGGACATCGGCAGCTGGTCTTATAATACAGGACATCGGCAGCTGGTCTTATAATACAGGACATCGGCAGCTGGTCTTATAATACAGGACATCGGCAGCTGGTCTTATAATACAGGACATCGGCAGCTGGTCTTATAATACAGGACATCTTCCTTATGGTTGTTGAGGTACAGGAAGCCATCCAAGTCATTCAAATGTCTGCAGTGCCTTCTTCACGTGTTAAAATGGCTGGTACAGCTATTTTAACATTTCTTCTCGTGGTCATTTCCTCTCGTGGTCTGGAAAGACAAGTTAAAAAACATAGCATATAGAATGTAAGATTTGGATAGAAGTGAGGTGGCTGGGCACTGACCCGGCCTCCTTATACCGCAGATCATAACGACTACAGAGAATGAGGCCTCACCGACTATAAATAATAATAATAATAATAATAATAATAATAATAATAATAAACAATACAATGTAAAAACTGTATTGTAAGTAACTAAGTAGTCCATGGCTCAGTGGTAGCACGCTCGCATGACGCCGCGCACGCCATTCTGGCAGAGTTCGACCCTTGTGAAGAATGGTCGACTGAGTATTGATCCGTAATTGTTTGCCCCCGTTCACCCAGTAGTAATTTGAGGCCTGGTTGTAAACCGATTGGCGGGTTCTGTTCCAGGGAAAATTGGCAAGGTAAGGCTAAAGTTGAGCTGTGGGAAGGAAAAGCTATAAGTTTGCTTACTAAATTCTGAAGTGAACTTCTCCTATACACTAAGAAATCACAATAGCATGATATATCTTTACGAGAATTATTAGAGCAGGATGGGGATCAAACCAGCAACTGAAATTGAAATTGAAATAAGTTTATTGAGGTAAAATACACACAAAGGGATGAGGTAGCTCAAGCTATTCTCACCCCGTTCAGTACATCGTGTTAATACATACATAGACACACATCACAAACAATAAACATATTACCGAACATTCTGAGAGATAAACATATACCAGCGTCTGAGGCAACCCATAACGCTGGTTCGATCTCCGTTCTGCTAAAATTTCGTCTCCTATGTCCAACAGTATTAAAAGATATACGGAAACTTGTAGAAAACAAAATTGTCACCGGCACTCTACAGGCAAAACAAGGGCAGCCTCCAGTTGTTGCTGTTTCTATCACAGACGTAACCACACATTTATAATGCTAACAGTCTCCAGTGTGAGGGGCCTCACTCGCCTCCCGGACCAGTGTGCCTACTCCACACCCTACTCCACACCCTACTCCACACCCTACTCCACACCCTACTCCACACCCTACTCCACACCCTACTCCACACCCTACTCCTCACCCTACTCCTCACCCTACTCCACACCCTACTCGCACAAAGCTTACAGTAATCCATAAATGGACGGGCCTCTAAAGTTTCCGCTCCCGGGCACCACCCTCATCCTATATTTCCTGGTTATCCATTTCCTCCTATCCTCACTCCCTCCTCACCCCACATCTGGTATAATCCTTTTGCCATTCAGTTCCTTGGTCTTCAATAACTGGTGGTGGGTTTCATGAATGAGTACAAGGGGATTCTCTCTGTCTCTCTCTGTCTCTCTGTCTCTCTCTCTCTCTCTCTCTCTCTCTCTCTCTCTCTCTCTCTCTCTCTCTCTCTCTCTCTCTCTCTCTCTCTCTCTCTCTCTCTCTCTCTCTCTCTCTCTCTCTCTCTCTCTCTCTCGCTCTCTCTCTTTTTTTTTTTTTTTTTTTTTTTTTTTTTTTTTTTTTTGATACTGTATCAACCTCTGCACAATTTGCAGTTGCAGATACTTTAAGATCCATAAAAAAATCCAATCGAATCATTTTGTTATCCAGCCAATAGCTGGAAGGACGGGGGATTGAGTTGAAGCTCGACCTGCTAGCCCGTCTTGGTACGTGTTTTCATTAATTCATTTACGTGCGCCAGCATGAATGCAACTTTATACAGTACTCAAATACGAATAGTAATAATGTAAATTATACACCAACATCCCCAAACATCAATATTATACGAGCCGACGAATGAATTCATTTATATAAGTGATATAATTATTATTTAATACATGTTCTAAACTCCTTAAACTCGCAATAATCGTATTTATGGATTAACGTTCATAAATGTACTTAAATGTCCCGTTTCGTAAATATTATGAAAAAAACATTGGGTTGCTATCCATCCTCCTGTTGAGACGGCTCTGTCCATCCTCCTGTTGAGCCGGCTCTGTCCATCCTCCTGTTGAGACGGCTCTGTCCATCCTCCTGTTGAGCCGGCTCTGTCCATCCTCCTGTTGAGCCGGCTCTGTCCATCCTCCTGTTGAGACGGCTCTGTCCATCCTCCTGTTGAGCCGGCTCTGTCCATCCTCCTGTTGAGCCGGCTCTGTCCATCCTCCTGTTGAGCCGGCTCTGTCCATCCTCCTGTTGAGACGGCTCTGGCCATCCTCCTGTTGAGCCGGCTCTGTCCATCCTCCTGTTGAGACGGCTCTGTCCATCCTCCTGTTGAGCCGGCTCTGTCCATCCTCCTGTTGAGCCGGCTCTGTCCATCCTCCTGTTGAGCCGGCTCTGTCCATCCTCCTGTTGAGCCGGCTCTGTCCATCCTCCTGTTGAGACGGCTCTGGCCATCCTCCTGTTGAGCCGGCTCTGTCCATCCTCCTGTTGAGCTGGCTCTGTCCATCCTCCTGTTGAGCCGGCTCTGTCCATCCTCCTGTTGAGCCGGCTCTGTCCATCCTCCTGTTGAGCCTGCTCTGTCCATCCTCCTGTTGAGCCGGCTCTGTCCATCCTCCTGTTGAGCCGGCTCTGTCCATCCTCCTGTTGAGACGGCTCTGGCCATCCTCCTGTTGAGCCGGCTCTGTCCATCCTCCTGTTGAGCCGGCTCTGTCCATCCTCCTGTTGAGACGGCTCTGGCCATCCTCCTGTTGAGCCGGCTCTGTCCATCCTCCTGTTGAGCCAGCTCTGTCCATCCTCCTGTTGAGCCGGCTCTGTCCATCCTCCTGTTGAGCCGGCTCTGTCCATCCTCCTGTTGAGACGGCTCTGGCCATCCTCCTGTTGAGCCGGCTCTGTCCATCCTCCTGTTGAGCCGGCTCTGTCCATCCTCCTGTTGAGCCGGCTCTGTCCATCCTCCTGTTGAGCCGGCTCTGTCCATCCTCCTGTTGAGCCGGCTCTGTCCATCCTCCTGTTGAGCCGGCTCTGCCCATCCTCCTGTTGAGCCGGCTCTGTCCATCCTCCTGTTGAGACGGCTCTGTCCATCCTCCTGTTGAGATTACAGTCTGCTTACATGGAGAGTTTGGCGGCGGACTGTAACGGCAATTCAATTAGCAATACTCGATGTGAAGTTGTCCAACCACTTGGGCTAGACGGGTAGAGCGACGGTCTCGCATCATGCAGGTCCACGTTCAATCCCCGACCGTCCAAGTGGTTGGGCACAATTCCTTTTCCTCCGTCCCCATCCCAAATCCTTATCCCGACCTCCCCCTTTCCAGTGCTATATATATAGTCGTAATGGCTTGGCGCTTTTCCCCTGATAATTCCCTCCCTCCATATGAAGTTTGGAGGGGACTTGTTAACACAGGTCAGGGTAATATCAGGATGTATCATCCTGATATCACCCTGATATCATCAATATGTGATATCTTAGTGGCTGCGGTCTGCAGCTTGCTCAACCTCATATCAACACAGGTAATAATAATACCTTTTATCTTACCCCGAATTTGATTATAATAATTTGTGATTATTATAATCTGATTGAGTATACTGCCCCGGGCTTCTGCAATTATATGTTAAGAAAAAACATGACCATGTCTGCTGGTGTGGACCTGAGGGCCGGGCTGGGTGAGGTGTGGACCTGAGGGCCGGGCTGGGTGTGGTGTGGACCTGAGGGCCGGGCTGGGTGTGGTGTGGACCTGGGGGCCGGGCTGGGTGTGGTGTGGACCTGGGGGCCGGGCTGGGTGAGGTGTGGACCTGAGGGCCGGGCTGGGTGTGGTGTGGACCTGAGGGCCGGGCTGGGTGTGGTGTGGACCTGAGGGCCGGGCTGGGTGTAGTGTGGACCTGAGGGCCGGGCTGGGTGAGGTGTGAACCTGAGGGCCGGGCTGGGTGAGGTGTGGACCTGAGGGCCGGGCTGGGTGAGGTGTGGACCTGAGGGCCGGGCTGGGTGAGGTGTGGACCTGAGGGCCGGGCTGGGTGTGGTGTGGACCTGCGGGCCGGGCTGGGTGAGGTGTGGACCTGAGGGCCGGGCTGGGTGAGGTGTGGACCTGAGGGCCGGGCTGGGTGTGGTATGGACCTGAGGGCCGGGCTGGGTGAGGTGTGGACCTGAGGGCCGGGCTGGGTGAGGTGTGGACCTGAGGGCCGGGCTGGGTGTGGTGTGGACCTGAGGGCCGGGCTGGGTGAGGTGTGGACCTGAGGGCCGGGCTGGGTGAGGTGTGGACCTGAGGGCCGGGCTGGGTGCAAGGTGTGGACCTGAGGGCCGGGCTGGGTGCAAGGTGTGGACCTGAGGGCCGGGCTGGGTGAGGGATGGACCTGAGGGCCGGGCTGGGTGAGGGATGGACCTGAGGGCCGGGCTGGGTGCAAGGTGTGGACCTGAGGGCCGGGCTGGGTGAGGGATGGACCTGAGGGCCGGGCTGGGTGAGGTGTGGACCTGAGGGCCGGGCTGGGTGCAAGGTGTGGACCTGAGGGCCGGGCTGGGTGAGGTGTGGACCTGAGGGCCGGGCTGGGTGAGGTGTGGACCTGAGGGCCGGGCTGGGTGCTAGGTGTGGACCTGAGGACCGGTCTGGGTGCAAGGTGTGGACCTGAGGGCCGGGCTGGGTGCAAGGTGTGGACCTGAGGGCCGGGCTGGGTGCTAGGTGTGGACCTGAGGACCGGTCTGGGTGCAAGGTGTGGACCTGAGGGCTGGTCTGGGTGCAAGGTGTGGACCTGAGGGCCGGGCTGGGTGAAGGGTGGACCTGAGGGCCGGGCTGGGTGAGGTGTGGACCTGGGGGCCGGTCTGGGTGCAAGATGTGGACCTGGAGGCCGGTCTGGGAGAGGTGTGGACCTGGGGGCCGGGCTGGGTGCAAGATGTGGACCTGGGGGCCGGTCTGGGAGAGGTGTGGACCTGGGGGCCGGGCTGGGTGCAAGGTGTGGACCTGAGGGCCGGGTTGGGTGCAAGGTGTGGACCTGAGGGCCGGTCTGGGTGCAAGGTGTGGACCTGAGGGCCGGGCTGGGTGCAAGGTGTGGACCTGAGGGCCGGGCTGGGTGAGGGATGGACCTGAGGGCCGGGCTGGGTGCAAGGTGTGGACCTGAGGGCCGGGCTGGGTGAGGGATGGACCTGAGGGCCGGGCTGGGTGCAAGGTGTGGACCTGAGGGCCGGGCTGGGTGCAAGGTGTGGACCTGAGGGCCGGGCTGGGTGCAAGGTGTGGACCTGAGGGCCGGGCTGGGTGCAAGGTGTGGACCTGAGGGCTGGGCCGAGACAGGTGAAATCTTGGGAAGCATGTGTCTCTCCTTATCATATACAAGTTGTGGTAATTTAAATACGTACGTACGACTAAGGTGAAATAATTTTCGTAATGAAACTACTACGGTGGTAACGCACAGTAGCGTCATGGAGGCAGCACCGTAGCGAAGCGCTATGGTGGTAGCATTTTAATTTACTTTGGTGATGTTTATTTTGTTCTATACACATCTGGTGAACCGGTTGTACTCGCGCTAATATTTTGTGCAAAAGTCAGACATCAGAAGTATGATTGATTTGTATTTATTATACTTTTAAACATATGTTGTTAAAGAACATTCTGTGAATGTGTTTATATATTCTTCAAGAATACTGAATACTTATATAAAAATGAATGCGAGTTTGTAGTGAAGAAAATGTAAATATCATCGTCTCCCTATAGTTTCGTTTTCTCTTGCACACGTCCTGATAGAGAACGAGCGCCTTTCTAGGTATAACTATATTATTTACTTATCATTCTGGCCAAAAATATTTGTAATATTTTTTTATAATTCGGAATGAAGTATGAGGAACAATATGAACAGCTGCATGAAATTTGAAACCTATTTCCCAGAGATACTATTTTCAAAACAACTGGTTGATTAATGGGCAACTTTAACCTTGCGTTTGTATTATATACGTATATGTTCGTACTAAGTACAATATTAAAAAAAATGGGCAGTCGTGAGGGGCCATAGCCTCAGAGAAGAGAATAAAAGACATTCAAAGAAGACCTTGCAGATTCTACCCTGAACCCTTGAATCCTTTCTTCTTACCACCCCTAGTGTTGTATTATTTTCTACAATATAATTTATTTGTTTAATTTATTTTATTGCACTGTTTTACAGTGTATAGAAAACACACACACACACACACACACACATAGCAATCACTGTAAATGAGTTCCTCACCCACCTCCTTCAGGATCTGAAGTGCTGACTTACCTCAGGCGCCCAGGGGTCTCAAAGCCTATTGACACGAGCCTGTAATTAAGTTTTAGGCCTCTCCCCTAGGGCCGGGGAGCCGGTCGGCCGAGCGCACAGCACGCGGGACTTGTGATCCTGTGGTCCTGAGTTCAATCCCAGGCGCCGGTGAGAAACAATGGGCAGAGTTTCTTTCACCCTATGCTCTTGTTACCTAGCAGTAAAATAGGTACCTGGGTGTTAGTCAGCTGCTACGGGCTGCTTCCTGGGGGTGGAGGCCTGGTCTTATCGGTCTCCCTGAAGGTTGCAACAGTTATATTGATGCATTTTTATACTTAAGGAATTGTTTTATTATTTTCATGAAGAGAATTATTTTGGGAATACGTGGTTCTAACGTGAATTACAGTTTGCCAGAGTTAAGGTTACGTTAGTGAGAGTCTTGTAGTGTGGTGAGGCGTTAGTGAGTCTTGTAGTGTGGTGAGGCGTTAGTGAGTCTTGTAGTGTGGTGAGGCGTTAGTGAGTCTTGTAGTGTGGTGAGGCGTTAGTGAGTCTTGTAGTGTGGTGAGGCGTTAGTGAGTCTTGTAGTGTGGTGAGGCGTTAGTGAGTCTTGTAGTGTAGTGAGGCGTTAGTGAGTCTTGTAGTGTAGTGAGGCGTTAGTGAGTCTTGTAGTGTGGTGAGGCGTTAGTGAGTCTTGTAGTGTGGTGAGGCGTTAGTGAGTCTTGTAGTGTGGTGAGGCGTTAGTGAGTCTTGTAGTGTGGTGAGGCGTTAGTGAGTCTTGTAGTGTAGTGAGGCGTTAGTGAGTCTTGTAGTGTAGTGAGGCGTTAGTGAGTCTTGTAGTGTGGTGAGGCGTTAGTGAGTCTTGTAGTGTGGTGAGGCGTTAGTGAGTCTTGTAGTGTGGTGAGGCGTTAGTGAGTCTTGTAGTGTGGTGAGGCGTTAGTGAGTCTTGTAGTGTGGTGAGGCGTTAGTGAGTCTTGTAGTGTGGTGAGGCGTTAGTGAGTCTTGTAGTGTGGTGAGGCGTTAGTGAGTCTTGTAGTGTGGTGAGGCGTTAGTGAGTCTTGTAGTGTGGTGAGGCGTTAGTGAGTCTTGTAGTGTGGTGAGGCGTTAGTGAGTCTTGTAGTGTGGTGAGGCGTTAGTGAGTCTTGTAGTGTGGTGAGGCGTTAGTGAGTCTTGTAGTGTGGTGAGGCGTTAGTGAGTCTTGTAGTGTAGTGAGGCGTTAGTGAGTCTTGTAGTGTGGTGAGGCGTTAGTGAGTCTTGTAGTGTGGTGAGGCGTTAGTGAGTCTTGTAGTGTGGTGAGGCGTTAGTGAGTCTTGTAGTGTGGTGAGGCGTTAGTGAGTCTTGTAGTGTGGTGAGGCGTTAGTGAGTCTTGTAGTGTGGTGAGGCGTTAGTGAGTCTTGTAGTGTGGTGAGGCGTTAGTGAGTCTTGTAGTGTGGTGAGGCGTTAGTGAGTCTTGTAGTGTGGTGAGGCGTTAGTGAGTCTTGTAGTGTGGTGAGGCGTTAGTGAGTCTTGTAGTGTGGTGAGGCGTTAGTGAGTCTTGTAGTGTGGTGAGGCGTTAGTGAGTCTTGTAGTGTGGTGAGGCGTTAGTGAGTCTTGTAGTGTGGTGAGGCGTTAGTGAGTCTTGTAGTGTGGTGAGGCGTTAGTGAGTCTTGTAGTGTGGTGAGGCGTTAGTGAGTCTTGTAGTGTAGTGAGGCGTTAGTGAGTCTTGTAGTGTGGTGAGGCGTTAGTGAGTCTTGTAGTGTGGTGAGGCGTTAGTGAGTCTTGTAGTGTGGTGAGGCGTTAGTGAGTCTTGTAGTGTGGTGAGGCGTTAGTGAGTCTTGTAGTGTAGTGAGGCGTTAGTGACCCTTGTAGTGTAGTGAGGCGATAGTGACCCTTGTAGTGTAGTGAGGCGATAGTGACCCTTGTAGTGTAGTGAGGCGATAGTGACCCTTGTAGTGTAGTGAGGCGATAGTGACCCTTGTAGTGTAGTGAGGCGATAGTGACCCTTGTAGTGTAGTGAGGCGTTAGTGACCCTTGTAGTGTAGTGAGGCGGTAGTGACCCTTGTAGTGTAGTGAGGCGATAGTGACCCTTGTAGTGTAGTGAGGCGTTAGTGACCCTTGTAGTGTAGTGAGGCGTTAGTGACCCTTGTAGTGTAGTGAGGCGTTAGTGACCCTTGTAGTGTAGTGAGGCGTTAGTGACCCTTGTAGTGTAGTGAGGCGATAGTGACCCTTGTAGTGTAGTGAGGCGTTAGTGACCCTTGTAGTGTAGTGAGGCGTTAGTGACCCTTGTAGTGTAGTGAGGCGGTAGTGAGGCGTTACTGACCCTTGTAGTGTAGTGAGGCGTTACTGACCCTTGTAGTGTAATGAGGCGTTAGTGACCCTTGTAGTGTAGTGAGGCGTTACTGACCCTTGTAGTGTAGTGAGGCGTTAGTGACCCTTGTAGTGTAGTGAGGCGTTAGTGACCCTTGTAGTGTAGTGAGGCGTTAGTGACCCTTGTAGTGTAGTGAGGCGTTACTGACCCTTGTAGTGTAGTGAGGCGTTAGTGACCCTTGTAGTGTAGTGAGGCGTTAGTGACCCTTGTAGTGTGGTGTGGCGTTAGTGACCCTTGTAGTGTAGTGAGGCGTTAGTGACCCTTGTAGTGTAGTGAGGCGTTACTGACCCTTGTAGTGTAGTGAGGCGTTAGTGACCCTTGTAGTGTAGTGAGGCGTTAGTGACCCTTGTAGTGTAGTGAGGCGTTACTGACCCTTGTAGTGTAGTGAGGCGTTAGTGACCCTTGTAGTGTAGTGAGGCGGTAGTGACCCTTGTAGTGTAGTGAGGCGTTAGTGACCCTTGTAGTGTAGTGAGGCGATAGTGACCCTTGTAGTGTAGTGAGGCGGTAGTGACCCTTGTAGTGTAGTGAGGCGTTAGTGACCCTTGTAGTGTAGTGAGGCGTTAGTGACCCTTGTAGTGTAGTGAGGCGTTAGTGACCCTTGTAGTGTAGTGAGGCGATAGTGACCCTTGTAGTGTAGTGAGGCGGTAGTGACCCTTGTAGTGTAGTGAGGCGTTAGTGACCCTTGTAGTGTAGTGAGGCGATAGTGACCCTTGTTGTGTAGTGAGGCGTTAGTGACCCTTGTAGTGTAGTGAGGCGTTAGTGATCCTTGTAGTGTGGTGAGGCGTTAGTGACCCTTGTAGTGTGGTGAGGCGTTAGTGACCCTTGTAGTGTAGTGAGGCGTTAGTGACCCTTGTAGTGTAGTGAGGCGTTAGTGACCCTTGTCACAAGGTGTCCTGCAGCTTCAACCTTAAATCTTGACCTTCTTCCCGTATAAAGTATTCATGAATGTCCACTTACCTATTTTTACTGGCATTATTCATCACTTAGTGTCGTGAGGCTTATCGTGCTCTGTGCAGAGTGGACGAGTGATTGATGGCGGGAGACAATAACGGCAGAGGAAAAAATATATGTTAAACTGCGAGTGACTGACTAGGGGAGATAAGGCTTTGGAATTTTAATTTAGATTTATTTTTTTTAAGGTGGAAGGGAGTAAGGTAACGTTTCGTGCCGAAAAAATATATACATTTTGAAATTGAAATTGAAATAAGTTTATTGAGGTAAAATACACACTAAGGGATGAGGTAGCTCAAGCTATTCTCACTCCGTTCAGTACAACGTGTTCTTTTGAAATTGTTAGTAAAAGTTATTTTTGAGGTTTCAAAGTAGCAAATAGGTTCTGTAACAAACGTTGAGGTGTGTGCTTAAGGTCCTGGTCGTCACGACTACTTCTAACCCAAGCAAGTCTCTCATTTTGGTAACGACGGTGAGTGATTTGAGTTTTTTTTTTTTATCTTAAGAAAATACAATATAAATCACATATACATAAGTTTTACAAGGCAATTATACATTACAATTCTTAGTGAACAAGTGTTGCAGTAGTACAGAACATGATCTCTGGTTCATTAAGACGGCGAAACCGACGAGAGAAGGAGAGGTCGTGATTATAAGGAATGAAAGTGGGGGAACGGAGAAAAGGAACGAATAATATTCTATATTAATGAGGTTAGGAGGGTGCGTCTCCTTATTGTGTCTTGAGCTCGCTCTCAGTCACACAATAGCCCTTGTTTGCCACAGTCACGTCTCTTGTCTTGTCCCCAATATATACAATAGTAAAATAGTTTATTTGGCTCCGGAACAATACAAGAGCTGAGAAGAATGATGGACAAGGTGTCAATCAGGAGATACAAAGCTAGTTCTGATGACATGCCCGTGACAGCGAGTGTATTGTTGGTAAGAAAGTGTCGGAGAGAGTGACGCTCTTCTTCTCCTTCACCTTCATGCTATCATGACACTTGATTGAAGTGACCTTGACGAAAGACGTTCCGTCCCCTCGTTTAGTCTCCCATTCCCTTACACCCTCTCCCCATCACTGGTCGTCCTCTGACTCCCAACCCTCTTCCTCATTCTTGGCTTCAGTCAACTCTCCCGTGACGACACAGATCTATGTGGCGAGTCATGCAAAAAGTGTCATGTTCTTTTCCTCCCCTTCCATTTTTCTTCCACTACTACATCTTCCTATTACCTTTCTCGGTCTCCTCGTCTCCCCCTTCCATTTACTTCCCTCTGCCTTCGGACACAGCATCGTCGGGTCGATACCTCTTCCCATCCCGTAGGAGTGCCTTTTACAGGATGTGAGATAATACCCTTATTTTCCACCAAGGCAGGGAGACGTCGAGGAGGCGCCGTCGTGTGTGGGAGAGGTTCTTGTCGACGTTGAAGGATATCTAGAGGGAAGGCGGGTGAAGGGGATGGAAGGGGCATTTTTGAGGGAAGAATTAGAGTATATATCCTGCCCGAAACGCTTTGCGTAATAGTGGCTTTAGGCATTGTATGTACTACCTCTATCTATGAATCCATCAACTTTTGTATTTCGCCTTGTATGTATGTACTTTACCTGAATAAATATTTGTATTTGTATATGAGGGTTATCGGGAGCCTGTAGTATGAGCGGTAGACTAGGGAGTAGATGTAGATGGCTACGTGTAGATGACTGGTGGTTGAGGCCCGTAGAATAGGATGTTGTTCAATATGCATGACTGTGGTTGTTGCTGATTATAAACAAGATAAGATTGGATGAAAATAAGTATCATATTGCCCATATAACACTTTATATTATGGGCACGCGCGCGTACGAGCTCCTGGGACGCTGATGAGTTGTGCCTGTGGACGACCAGAGGCGAAATAAATCGGAACAAGAGCACAAATTTCGTATATTTTGTATATTTCGTATTTTTTGTGAACTGGTGTGAGCAGCACACAGCAGTGTGCTGCTCACACCATCATGCACATAATAAAAACATTAAAGGAAGAGACCTAAACTTACCATCCAAAGATTTAAGTAATATTAGCATGCGAAAACTGTTATATATGAAGATATTATATATCCATTGCTCTTAAAATTGTTTAAATTTTCGAACTTCACTGGCGCACTATTTGGCCTATTAAGTTTCTCAGCTGTTACCTATTTGTTTTTATAAATTAGCATTAAATTTTTACATTATTTAACCTTGGAAATTTATTAACAATTACATTCCTTAAAAATTACGCGATTCATTTGCAAATTTGCATAAATAAAACGTGCCACGATCAGACATTTTAATGATGAAGTTAATACATAAAATGTGTGTGTCATTTTTCACAGCCATGTCACAGCCATGTTTCAATCTGGCCGCCATGTTGTATCAAGTCTAACGCGACGCGACTTTCAGTACAATGAAGCTTGTCTACAAGCAGTTGTGATGAATTCACACGTGTCATTCACATAACTGCAGAGATACAGGGTTGTTTGATTTAAATCATTGAATTAAACTGATTTGATGTAAATCGAGATTTAAATCAAAGGATTTAAAAACAAAATTGATTTAAATCAAACAAGCCCTGTTACAAATCAGAATCAACGTGAAAATAAATAATTATTTTTTCATAATAATATCGCCAACATATTACTCTGTCAATTCATATTTTAATTAGCTTAATATAATTATTAAATAATTATTATAACACCACATACTGCATTGCAGTCAGTAAACAGATTTGTTTAAAATTGAAATGACAATTGCTATTATGTAGAGAGAAATGTCACCAGTTATAATGTAGGGAGAAATGTTACCAGTTATAATGTAGGGAGAAATGTCACCAGTTATAATGTAGGGAGAAATGTCACCAGTTACAATGTAGGGAGAAATAACGACCTGCTCTAATAGCCTCCGACCAGGCTACCATATTGTCACCTGCTCTCTGGAAAATATACAAATCAGGAAGAAAGTTGCGTGAAAACTCCACTTGTTCCATACCAGAACTACAGTTATGTTAGATCAAATTATCTCCATTTCCCACACTTAGTTTTGTATTACACATGATTGAATGCACATGATTACACATTAACAATTGATTACTGTCTTGTACTCGTTTAATGAAGCACGAATAATCTGGTTAATTTTTCGCTAATGATTACCTTCCAAACAATGATTGTGCAATCTTGCAGGTTGCTCACCCTCATCAGTCATGCATGAACAGCTTCGACTTGTTTGTCTTCGATCCGGGCCCTTGTCTTGCCCCGGCTTCCCTGACAAATGGTTTCCCTTTGTCGGTGAGAGAGAGCACCACCTCCCGGGGAGCTAATTGCCAAATTGTTTGCAGAACTTGAGAGGCGAGCGAGCTGATCCCCGGCTCCCTGTCTTAGCCGTGTGGTGGAGGTCTGGCCAAGATGACCCGGCCGGTCTTAAATCTAGCGATGGGGGTCTGGCTAGCACGGCCTGCATCGTCTTTACCGAACAGTGGGAGTCTGGCCATGGCCACCCTTGCTGAGCTAGACGGCGGAGGTGGTCGGGGTCTGGCCTGCTCTCAGCCGGGTGGTGGGGGGGTCTGGCCTGCTCTCAGCCGGGTGGTGGTGGGGTCTGGCCTGCTCTCAGCCGGGTGGTGGGGGGTCTGGCCTGCTCTCAGCCGGGTGGTGGGGGTCTGGCCTGCTCTCAGCCGGGTGGTGGAGTCTGGCCTGCTCTCAGCCGGGTGGTGGGGTCTGGCCTGCTCTCAGCCGGGTGGTGGGGTCTGGCCTGCTCTCAGCCGGGTGGTGGGGTCTGGCCTGCTCTCAGCCGGGTGGTGGGGGTCTGGCCTGCTCTCAGCCGGGTGGTGGAGTCTGGCCTGCTCTCAGCCGGGTGGTGGGGTCTGGCCTGCTCTCAGCCGGGTGGTGGGGGTCTGGCCTGCTCTCAGCCGGGTGGTGGGGTTTGGCCTGCTCTCAGCCGGGTGGTGGGGTCTGACCTGCTCTCAGCCGGGTGGTGCGGTCTGGCCTGCTCTCAGCCGGGTGGTGGGGTCTGGCCTGCTCTCAGCCGGGTGGTGGGGTCTGGCCTGCTCTCAGCCGGGTGGTGGGGTCTGGCCTGCTCTCAGCCGGGTGGTGGGGGTCTGGCCTGCTCTCAGCCGGGTGGTGGAGTCTGGCCTGCTCTCAGCCGGGTGGTGGGGTCTGGCCTGCTCTCAGCCGGGTGGTGGGGGTCTGGCCTGCTCTCAGCCGGGTGGTGGGGTCTGGCCTGCTCTCAGCCGGGTGGTGGGGTCTGACCTGCTCTCAGCCGGGTGGTGCGGTCTGGCCTGCTCTCAGCCGGGTGGTGGGGTCTGGCCTGCTCTCAGCCGGGTGGTGGGGTCTGGCCAAAGTGGCCCGATTTGAGCTGAGTGCCTGGCACGGCCATCATGGCCAGACCAGATTGAAGAATTTGTATTGGAACTAAAAGCTATATAAAGAAAAAATAATTAGCTTTTTAATAAGCAAAATCTATAAAAGAAAACTCCACCAGTATTAGACCTATACGAAAAAATATATATAACATTAATAATTTTGTAACTAGCGTCAAAAGATTGTTATTTGCTTAGCTAAACGAACTAGAGGGTTCAGTTCCTGAACCGATTATGTGCCTCTGTAATCCTTTACACCACCGCCCACGGGATGGGTATGGGGTGCATAATAAAGAAACAAATTGAATCGTAAAAGAAAAGATTCATTCACAAAGGATGACAGAATTTAGTAAAATCCTATGTTTTGCACCCCAGTAAACATGAAAATTTAAGATCTGGACAAGTTCTTCATGAATGATATCAGATACCTTACCATAATTTTGGATATTAAAACGAGCATTGACGACTTTGAAAGAAAAATTGTGAAAGAAAAATTGACAATATGCTCCTGGAACTTCATATTTATAAAGAAATGTAAAGTATTAGTAGCACGAATGCTCTGTGTAGTATGAAAAAAAAAATAGATTCCAGAAGCACTTAAATTAGCAGATAGAATTCCATTGCACAAAGGAGATAGTAAAGCATTGGCTAAAAACTTTAGACCAGTAGCACTAACACCACTCAAGTTTATGAAAGAGTGATTCACCGCTTAAAAACTTTGCAGTTATTTGGACAAACTTCAAAACCCAGGTCAACATGGGTTTAGAGCAGGAAGATCCTGCCTTCAGCAACTATTCACCCAGTATGATAAAATCGCGGAAGCATTAGAAAAAATCCAGATGTTGTATATACGAACTTCACAAAGGCATTTGAAAAATGTGGCTCTGAGCCCATAAAATAAAAACAATGGGAATAACAGGTAAGATAAGGCGATGGATATTTAATTTCCTTTCAAACTGAATGCAAAGAATAAGTCAGCCAGTCAAACAAAATAATCTCCAGGCACAATGAAAGCCTCAGTACCCCAGGGCACAGTCCTGGAGTACCAAGGTACCACATCTGCTTTTTCTCATTCTCACACAAGCTTAAGTTGGATCAGGGCATGGTTATATATAGGAAGCAAAGAGTATAATATGAATTAAGTCAGAACTGGAAACCGTGGTAAGTGGAGTGCCCCAAGGCTTAGTCCTGGGACCTCTATTATTTACTATACTGTACATATATTGAGCAGAATTATTCGCAAATTTTCAGACGATACAATAATTGGGCGGGAAATAAATCCAGAGGGACTAGAAGTCACTTCAAAACTATCTAGATAGGCTTTTGAAATGGTCGAAAGATTGGCAGATGCTGTTTAATGCTGACAAATGTAACTTTCTGAGCTAGGTAATGGTGATAGTTACAAGATATCAGCGAGAGTATTGAAATTGCGAAATCTGACTGCGAAAAAGATGCAGGTGTGATTTACACGGACTTTATATTGAGGACTGCCTTTATTTATCAAAGGCATTTGGTAAATATGGCCATGGGGTGCTAACCCAGAAATTGAGGACATTGTCGAAAAAAGTAAAGTAGGGCGATGGGTATTTAATTATCTTTCAAACAGAACGCAAAGAGTAATAATATAAAGTCGAGTTCAAGCACAGTGAAGAGCTCTGTACCGCAGGACACGGTCCTTGCACTACTGCTTTTTCTTGTTCTCTAATCTGATATAGACAAAAATACAAGTCACAGCTTCGTGTTATATTTTGCAGATGACACAATAATCAGCATGACATTATTTCTGTAAAAGACATTGAAATCTACAAGCTGATATTCACAAAGTTTTCGATTGCGCAGCATAAAATAACATGATGTTTAACAGTGATAAATTCCAGGTATTTAGATAGGGTAAAAATTAACACCTTAACACCAGGGTTCAAGACAAAATCAAATTTGCCCATAGTAGGAAAGCAACATGTAAAGGATTTGGGAATAATGATGTCTGACGACCTAACGTTTAGAGAGCATAACCAAGAACATAGCGTCAACTAGAAAAATAATAGGATGGATTACGCGAACCTTTAAATCCAAGAATCCCATTACAATGCCCAAACTATTCAGTCACTTGTGCTGTCCCGCCTTGAACACTATTCGATGCTCACTTCCCCCCTTCAGAGCAGGAGAGATTGCTGAAATAGAGAGAATATAGAGAACATATACGGCACGCATAGACGCGATAAAGCATCTAAATTATTGGGATCGTCTCACAGCTCTCAAAATGTACTCACTAGAAAGGAGACGAGAGAGATACCAAATTATATATACATGGAAAATACTGGAGAATCAGGTTCCTAATTTGAACAGTTAAATAACAACATACTGGAGCGAACGATATGGTAGAAAATGCAGAATACACTCAGTGAAAAGTCGATTAGACATGTTCCTGAAGTACCGGACTATCCGGGATGCAGTGGATGTGTGAGCCTGTGAACTGCTCCAAGCAACAGCCTGTTGGACCAAGTTATCACTAATTAAGCCTGGGCTTCGGAAGTAAAAGAACCCCCAGATATGCTACAGGTATGCA
>NC_091215.1:30096772-30131772 GCF_040958095.1 Procambarus clarkii | reverse complement strand
CCTCTCCCCTCCTTCCTTCCCTCCCTCCTCCTTCCTTCCCTCGTCATAGCTGTTGCTTGGACGAAGACCAATCCTGAGTGACGAGGGAGCCAAGCCGACTTCAAAGTGTCCTTCCAAGATTGCCAAAATGACCTCGTTCTGTCACCGCCTTGTCGTCACCCTCTCCTTGGGGAGTTTACGGCCCCCAGCCAGGAACTGGGAGACACTGTTTGGATGATTAGGAGAGGGAGAGGGAGGGACGCAAGACTGGACTCGTGGTGAAGATAGAAAATTGGAAATGAAAGTTCAGGGATAAGGGAGGAATAGATGGTGCTTAATGGTGAAAGTAGGGATGAAAGAAGGATAGAAAAGGGTATTGTGATAATCTTCAAAAAGACTTCGTCAGGCGATGAGTCACAATAACGTGGCTGAAGTATGTTGACCAATCCACACACTAGAAAATGAAGGGACGATGACGTTTCGGTCCGTCCAGAACCATTCTCAAGTCGATTGACAATCGATTGTCAAGTCGATTGTCAATCGACTTGAGAATGGTCCAGGACAGACCGAAACGTCGTCGTCCCTTCATTTTCTAGTGTGTGGATTGGTCAACACTTCTAGACATTGATTCGAGGCCTCGAATCAATGGATTCAGTGACCAGTGGTTACCAACAGGCGTCTGGAAATAACATGAAACCACTCGCCAACGGAAACAGTGGGTGCCGGGGAATAATGATGTCATCGTTAATAGCTTTCATATTATTGTCCTTAAAGGAGAGTGAACAAGTGAGATACAATAGGCACGATACAAAACATGACAAACAGAAGTAAACCAGTCATTATATTCACAGGCTTTACAATAACATTAAATAAATGTGATCCTGGAGATAAATGCTCCAGATAATGAATGGTTAAGAATAACAGGTAACGTGCGGAGATAGATTTAAAATAGTCTACAGAACCTACTAGTGACAATAGGTCTAAATCCCACAACAGTGGACCCGAGTAAGGTGCAAAGATGTGTTCCTCAAAGCACTATCGTCGTAGTGTTTCTGTTCCTCGCCCGCATGACAGATACACACATGAATACCTCTGTGGAAGACGCACATATCAACATTAATAATAGCCAACAGAAAACAATAAAGTTCCACGATACCAGATTCATCCATTTACTTGGGTAAGGAAAGATACAAGCTTGGGGTGGTCTCTCTTTAATGCAGGGAAGGCAGCCGAGTTGGAATATTCAGAGGGGGTGGGGGGAAGGTTTTAAAGTAAGAATGAGAATGGAAGGAAATATTCGGAGGGGGACAAAACCAGTAAGCTGGAGACTCCTAAAAGCAAGATGGCAAACCTGTCACTGGCGTGAAGCAAGTGACCGACTCAGACAGGCGGAGCATGGCACGATATATTTTCAGGACTTGATCATTTAAATGCCTCACGTATTTTACACTAAAAATTTAACAACTTCAGTATTTTGACACCAGAAATGTTTTATGACCAAAACATTATTAAAGAATTTTGTTTCATTCTCCATTTTCGCCGTTTTTTTTTTTTTTTTGTCATCGTTCTGTTGTTCGTCAACTACCTCCACCCATCCTGTCCTCCTACATAGAACGTTGTTTTTCGCTCTGTTGTTGTTGTTTTAGATTCAGCAACTCTGAACAAAAAGTTCCAAGTAGCACGGGCTATGGTGAGCCCGTAGTGGACTTACCTGGCACAGGAATGGGGCTGTAACAGATGTGCGCTTTTCGCTCGGAAGGGTTACATAAGGCAAAAAATTGTCGTACTAGAAAATGGAAGCGGCTAGCGAAAGTGACGTACTGTCCCGTTTTCTGTTTTGGGTTCTCTGGTAGGTCAGGAGAGGACAGGTTGTTCCGTTTTCTTGACTTTGGGAAACCTTAAAGAGACTGACGGAACCACCACCACTACCACCACCTCCTCCCCCCCCCCTCGCAGTCCCTCCCTCCCTCCCTGAACTCCCAACTTCCACTCCCCTTCCATCCCCCCCCCTCTCCTATTCCGCCAGTCTTGTTCCCCACCATCTCGAGTGATAACAAGAGCTCTCCAAGATATGTTATTGCAGTACACAACTGTGAAAGATAACCCAAACCTTCTTACAACTTAAGCATCCACACACTAACTATGATCTAAACAGTCCACAACAGTCTAACAACATTGGTTTAAACATAAGAATCAAGAACATGCTTTAGCAAATATATATAAGCTATAACAGAGCTATTTCATCTCTCTAGGCAGAGATATAATTCAGTTAGATTACACCTGACTTAGACTGTAAATATCACCACTTAGTTGTAAGTCATAGTTAGTTATATTCACCCTCAAACCAATCAAAGGCGTCTGCGTGGAAGAATCTATTGACCCAGAATCAAAAACGATTCTTCGCGGCAGGGGATCGTATTCCAGGGACCGTAGGATTAAGGACTTGCCCGAAACGCTACGCGTACTAGTGGCTGTACAAGAATGTAACAACTCTTGTATATATCTCAAAAAAAAAAAAAAGAAAAAAAAAAAAGAATGCTGTCTCGGCAATTATATATACTGAAAAAAATAATTAACAAATGTTTGCTAGGAAAATAGCACACGTTATTTCTACACAATACTGGTTCCTTTACGACCACCCGGTATTCATCCTTACACCATACATAACATTGTATAGTAGCAACATAACATTATAGTATTCCCAAACGATGAGACGGCGAGGTGACATTCACCATTTCCACCAAATAGGTTCACGAGGTTGTATTTAGTTGTTTATAATTTTATAACAGATCGCTACTAAGGTCACCAGAGTGCATACTGGGGGTTATATGTACACTTTGGACTGGCCTCAGTGGGAGCGCCTCCAGACGTCGTGTGGATTTTGTGGAATTCCAGGTTGTATAACTTATCTCATGTCGTGGTACAGGGGTAAGGTCGGCCGAGCCGGTCGGCCGAGCGGACAGCACACTGGTCTTGTGATCCTGTGGTCCTGGGTTCGATCCCAGGCGCCGGCGAGAAACAATGGGCAGAGTTTCTTTCACCCTATGCCCCTGTTACCTAGCAGTAAAATAGGTACCTGGGTGTTAGTCAGCTGTCACGGGCTGCTTCCTGGGGGTGGAGGCCTGGTCGAGGACCGGGCCGCGGGGACACTAAAAAGCCTCGAAATCATCTCAAGATAACCTCAAGATAAGGTGCGCGGCTGGGAGTACCCAAATCGAGGGTTCAAATCCCCCGCATTGCTCCAATTGATTTTCTCACTGATATATCACGTTAGTGTTATTTCCTTGCATAAACGGTGAAAAATTATATTTCTCTAATATCTGTTGTCAAATCAAGCAACGTTTCACCTTTATGTTTAAGCAGCGATCTCTGCGTATTTGTTGGATCTGATAAAACCTTCGCAGGAGACATGTTTTCTTCAGTAAAGTCTGCTCTCAACTTAGCAATCATCTACATTTTAAAAAGTATAAAAAGCTGAATGGCCCGAGGTTCCAGTGCTGGGCATATGGACAACTATTCTTATCCCGACCCCGTTATACTTTATCCCCTTCATTCTCCTCATACTTCTCCACATTATCCCTCCTAACCAACTAATTTAAAGACCCCGTATAAAAAATAAATATTTAAGACGTGCTGCTGCTTGATGTTTTAAGTTTTGAGTAGTTTTGAAAGGTAGGGAGGGAAGGGGGACGAAAGAGGGGAAGAGGTAAGAGTGGAGGGGGGGAGGGGACAAGGATCTTCATAGGTAAGGAGGAAGGAGGGAGGGAATTGCCAGGGGAAAGCGCCAAGCCACCTGAAAATGTCAGCACTTGGAAGGGGTCAGGATAAGGTTTTGGGATGGAACTGTGGTAAGGAATGGTGCCCAACCACTTGGACGATCGAGGATTGAACGCCGACCTGCATGAAGCGAGACCGTCGCTCTACCGTCTAGCCCAAGTAGGAAGAATTAAACACGTCCTCGGGTAAGGAAAGAGAAGTGCAGTATTAGCTAGTCGTGGTGTAAAGGGTGTTGAGGTAAAGATGCAGAAGGCTGTGGGCGGGTGTAGCAGGGTGCTGCAGAAGGCTGTGGGCGGGTGTAGCAGGGTGCTGCAGAAGGCTGGGAGCCGGTCGGCCGAGCGGACAGCACGCTGGACTTGTGATCCTGTAGTCCTGGGTTCGATCCGAGAAACAATGGGCAGAGTTTCTTTCACTCTATGCCCCTGTTACCTAGCAGTAAAATAGGTACCTGGGTGTTAGTCTGCTGTCACGGGCCTTTTCCTGGGGGTGGAGGCCTGGTCGAGGACCGGGCCGCGGGGACACTAAAGCCCCGAAATCATCTCAAGATAACCTCAAGATAAGGCTGTGAGCGGGTGTAGGCTGTACTTTTGTGAGTCGCACACCTATTTTCCCCCACCTATCTCCCCCTGACTGTCACTTCTTAAACAACGTGACTCCCCCCCCCCCCTTTCCCCAAATCCTCAGCTACACATATAATACATAATTCTTCCTTTCAACATCGCTGCACAATTTGGTGCCCAGAAACAACCATCTCGACCTTTTCGTTGCCCTTAGAATCATCTTGTTTTTGCCTAGGATAACCCCCCTAACCTTGAAGGTCATAACCAATAAAAAACTCATTTTCCCTCAAGTTGCAAAATAATCTTAATTATCGACCCGTTTCCAATTTTCATGAGGCGGGGAGTCGCCAGTTTGCAGGATGTAAGGAGAGCCGTCAGGGAAATAAAGCTTTATACTAAAATTGTTAATCCGTTCATTCTTCATATCCTGCACACTACCAGCATAGCGTCGGAGACAACCACGACAGCCACACTTCAACAAATCATCCACAGCAGCACCCCATCTACGCGGGGGAGTTGCTGACTGGGGGAGAGTGAAGTGGGAAGGGCGAGGGGCGATGTGAGGGGGAGTAGGGGAGAGCGAGGGGCGGTCTGGGCTGGGGGGGTGGGGAAGGAGGGGGGGCTTGGAAAGGTGCTTAGTGGGGGGGGGTGAGATAAGGATTAATTTTAGCAGGTGGACAAGATGTTAGAATAGATTTGATAATAAAGTTAATTACGCTTTGTCTTTGCTCAAGATTTAATAATTATAGATGCCAACAAAAGTTCATCTCTGAGCACTGACCTTGTTCTGGGACTCGTTTACACTGTGCTTTAAAATAAAACACAATGTATTTTAGTTTATTTTTGCGAAACACGACGCCAAGACAAAGCTTGCATACGAAATAAAGGATAAAACTGAGGCATATACCGATAGTTTCGACTGGCTGATAAGCAGAAGAAAGTTCCAATACAAGATAAATGATGCAGGGAACATTTACCAAGACCTGTGACTGGCGATTTCCTCGCAACTCAACCCATTATTCTGAAGAGACGCCGATTATTTTTGTATTATTTTTTTTTTTGTGTTGCCACTATGTCAGTTGATCCGTATCTCATGGTGTATTACTAGCGAAGCAATTAGGACTTTGTATATGGAACTATGGAAATAGAAAAGAACTCAATAGAAAAGAACACTACGCCTCTAAGTACCACAATTAAGGCTCGAGACTGGCAAGTCGAAGTGGGTTGTCAGTCCTGTTGGCGCCCTTCCTCTTGTGTGAATGTTTTTTGTGGTTTGTGGTGGAAAAAGGTTTGTGTGAATTTATGCTGAAATGCATTTAATTGTCTATTTATGTGACGTAGAAACATAATCTCGTTTTCTGGAGATAATTGCTACGAATACAGTTTTCGCTGAATGAGTTATCTTGAGGGTTATCTTGAGATGATTTCGGGGCTTTAGTGTCCCCGCGGCCCGGTCCTCGACCAGGCCTCCACCCCCAGGAAGCAGCCCGTGACAGCTGACTAACACCCAGGTACCTATTTACTGCTAGGTAACAGGGACATTCAGGGTGAAAGAAACTTTGCCCGTTTGTTTCTGCCTCGTGCGGGAATCGAACCCGCGCCGCAGAATCACGAGTCCTGCGCGCTATCCACCAGGCTACGAGGCCCCTGTAACTGAGTAACTGAAGTAATTTGTTTAATTTGGATTAATACAAAATCAGCAGTAATATTATTTTCCTGCATATTGTAGTAGAAATTAGTAATGTTGTCGGGAATTTTCGACAGATTTGTACAGAATGTTCACTGATCATTTTGTTAACAAATCGATGTACACGGTTATCGCCAATAAACAAAAGCTCATCCATGTTGTCATAACTAAGGCTCAAATAAGTGAATTAAGACAAGCAATCTCCCTGATGGCAGTCTCCCATTGCTGTCTCTCACCACGTGGAAGTGGGATCTATCTTGAGGTTATATTGAGATGATTTCGGGGCTTTTTTTAGTGTCCCCGCGGCCCGGTCCTCGACCAGGCTTCCACCCCCAGGAAGCAGCCCGTGACAGCTGACTAACACCCAGGTACCTATTTACTGCTAGGTAACAGGAGCATAGGGTGAACGAAACTCTGCCCATTGTTTCTCGCCGGCACCCGGGATCGAACCCGGGACCACAGGATCACAGTCTAGCGTGCTATCCGCTCGGCCGACCGGCTCCCTATATATAAGGGATAAGGGAATCCTTTATGAGGTGACACAGGGCTCTCTTCAATCCACGTGGTATTAACAAAAAAAAATAATTCAGTGCAGACTTGTATTAAAACCCTTGATGTAGCCGGTATAGTTATCCGAAGGTAAGCTTACCAGGACGATGGTAGCAATCGCGTCAGCTGGTGGAGAGAGAGAGAGAGAGAGAGAGAGAGAGAGAGAGAGAGAGAGAGAGAGGAGAGAGAGGAGAGAGAGGAGAGAGAGGAGGGGAGAGAGAGAGAGAGAGAGAGAGAGAGAGAGAGAGAGAGAGAGAGAGAGAGAGAGAGAGAGAGGATGGATACTTTTTCACTGTGTTAAATGTAACCTGCTCCTTTTCAAGATGACATCTTGAAGTGGGGATTCTGTCGTAATACCAAATGCAAACGAGCCAATGACGAGCCTATCCGTTATAACTAAGTGGGGTGGGGGTGGGGGGTTAATTCAAGACGAGACTAGCATTCTGAACTGTACCTTTGAAGCCTTAGGACTTTTATCCATAGATCGAGATCAGAGCAACGTGAAGACTGTCCAGGAATCATCTGGAACTACATAGCCTAAGAATGCTGAAAACTTTAAATATTGACAACATTCGACAGGAGCTTTTATTAGTCCGTTTGTTTGAGAAGGTTCAAGACGTTGTTGATATTCAGATACATAAGGTTACAGAAAACGGAAAAGGTAAGTAGGAATATTTAGTTTAATTCTTATTTCATAAATTGTATATTATTGTTCCCTCGTATTGATTTGACCTGATGGGTCTTCCTCTTTCCTGTTATTAATGGACAAAACGCAGAAACAATTCATTGTGTAACTACAAAATATCCTTACACACAGAGATCACACTAACGTGATGCATCAAATGAACAAATCCACAAGGGCCGTGACGAGGATTCGAACCTGCGTCCGGGAGCATCCCAGACACTGCCTTAATCGACTGAGGAATACAAAATATCTTTATTAATTGTTGTTTTCTTTTTTTTCAGGTAAGTTTCATTATTGGTGCGTGGTGACTGACTCTTTGTAGGTGAGTATCTTCCATCCCTCATCCTGTCCTCTTCCATCTTTTCTCTCCAACCATTTATATTATCCTACACCCTTCTACCTTTTCCAACTCTGCCTTCCAACGTCCAACACTCCCTGATTAAGACCACAACTACGCACGTACACAAGGTGAGTGATTCTCCCCAACAGATATACAGTTTCCAGAGTTGACCATGTAATACCTTACTACATCTCCTCTCCCGTCACAATGATATACATGCACAAGGTTCATACATATTCTTGTATATTGTAACTCGGTGTATATTATCTAAGTATCAAGAGCACTGAAATTGAAATTGAAATTGAAATGAGCACTTGAGCACTATCAAGAGCACTTGGGCTGGACGGTAGAGCGACTGGCCTTCGTGTATGCAGGTCGGCGTTCAATCCCCGACCGTCCAAGTGGTTGGGCACCATTCCTTTCCCCCCGTCCCATCCCAAATTCCTTATCTTGATACTTTCCAAGTGCTATATAGTCGTGAATGACTTGGCACTTTTCCCCTGATAGTTCCCTCACCATATTGTCTTAATGTTACCTGGGCATTAACCTGTTTTGTATCATTTGTTTTCTACCTGAAAATTTAGGTTTTTATTTTTGCTCGGAGTTATTTATCCTGCCAGCATGATGCCAGATGTATGTTACGTAGTAACGTAATAGTGTGAAGGATAGTCCGTTTTTGTACTTACGCGTCGGATTAAAGAATGGGTTAACATTTTTAGTCACAAATTTGCACAAGTTTACAAAAGAACAAACCCATTGGGCACAATATCTGGGAGTGACTCCTGTTTAACGCCGACTCAACGTAAACGTTGAGGCGGCGTTGTATTAGCGTTGCTCTTGGATAGTGTGACCACTTGGATAGTGTGACCACTTGGATAGTGTGACTACTTGGATAGTGTGACTACTTGGATAGTGTGACTACTTGGATAGTGTGACTACTTGGATAGTGTGACTACTTGGATAGTGTGACCCCTTGGATATTGTGACCCCTTGGAGAGTGTGACCCCTTGGATAGTGTGACCACTTGGATATTGTGACCACTTGGATATTGTGACCACTTGGATATTGTGACCACTCTGATATTGTGACCACTTGGATATTGTGACCACTTGGGAGACTACGTTAGATTTCGAAGAGTTCATATATTAAAAGTTATACAAAAACCTAGCCAAGAGGTTTAAGTCAGAAAAGGTCATGTTTTGTTAATACAAGTGTTAAAATTAAAGGTAATTCTCAGGCCTAGGAGTTAGACGAAGGGTTATTAATTATTGGTCAGTAACTGAGGGCACTATAAGACTCTCGCACTACTGTATGCCATTGTTACTCTCCCGGGTAGTTCCACTAGCACCAATTATTACATGTATTCTCATTATGGTAATTATCGCCGAGGGTAACAGCCCATGTTGCGGTAAATGTACCACAGGCTGCAGCTTGTCTTCCTCAGGCTGAATGGCACGCACAATTATAACAACATTTTGCCAGTTATTATGTTCAATTGTACACGTGACAACGTGGTAATTATTAGCATGATAAATGGCGAGCAAGAGATAATCATCAGGCCTGTACCGTGGGCGGACTGTGGACGGGTCCTAGACACGAGCCAGCACGTGACGGAGCGTGCAGACGGTACGCCGCCCCCGGGCCCCTAGGCACGTGACAGCACGTGACGGAGCGTGCAGACGGTACGCCGCCCTCGGGCCCCTAGGCACGTGCCAGCACGTGACGGAGCGTGCAGACGGTACGCCGTCTCCGGGCCCCTAGGCACGTGACAGCACGTGACGGAGCGTGCAGACGGTACGCCGCCCTCGGGCCCCTAGGCACGTGCCAGCACGTGACGGAGCGTACAGACGGTACGCCGCCTCCAGGTCATGTTTGTTAATACGTGAGACTTGCGTACGCAGGGGCGCACACGCACCAATAGGTGCCAGTCTTGCCTCACTGTGAACGTGAATGACGCACGGAGTTACGCACACCGCTTTAAATCTGGAATATGACTGTAATGGAGATGTCAGTTTACGCATACTCACCCTCACAACCCTCTAAATAACGGTTTTCACAACTTGTTATATATTATTATAGAGCCCATCCTCCTAAAATGAAATTAATTATAGTAACTATATGGTCGACAGTACAAATATGTCGTGATAGACCAATAGAAAGTCTACTTTTGCATTACTGAATTTGGACAAACTGAAAACAGTTTTTATATTTATGCTGCTATAAAACCTACACTAAGCATCCTAGGCCCATCCATACACACTATGAGCCCTAATATAGTACATATATATATATATATATATATATATATATATATATATATATATATATATATATATATATATATATATATATATATATATATATATATATATATATATATATGATATACTATGACTAGGAATATTTAATTTTTTTGTAACTTTATTTTTTTCCAGAATCTAAAAAAATGACAAAAAGCAGCTAGCTCACTGAGACACCATATTGGTACGATCGATGGAGTACATAGTTACCAGTAGTACTGTCATCTCATGAGGATGGGTGGTGTTGGAATCATGTTTTTTCGAAAGCCTGAGTATACCAGATTTTATTGGTAAAAAATAGGTTTAACATTCGGTAAGCTTGTGCCTCTGGAGTAATATAAACTGAACCAATTTTTCAGCCTTGTACGTAAATGGAGGCCGTCTTCAAAATTTAATTATATTTACAATATATTCAATATATTAGTGATGCAAGTTTTGTGTATTATTTCTTTAAAAATACATGTATAAAGATAAGGGGGGTACAGCTTGGTATACACCTTAGACCTGTGGGCCGAACTGTTTGTGTGATGAAATTACACACGTTGAAGACATGATGCTTATCTTAAGTACACTGTGAATGTGAAGATGCACTAATGTATGGTTGTATGGATGATGGACCGTCACTACAAGTATTCTCCGCCCAAGTAAAACAGAAACAAGCAACACTTAGTGGGCCAGCCAGAGGCTTAGGGCCCGCGCAGGAATATCCTTGCAAAAAAAAAAAACTACAAGTATTTTGTATGGGGTCAGTTTGACAGGTGACACATGCGGCTTCGTCAACCATAGTATATTATATAAAATGTAATATGTTAATATCTAGGTGGAGGCGGGCTCGTTGTGGCTGGGAAATGTTGGCAGGATGGAATGGCTAGCAGGTTGTTGTAGTGGTGGTAAGGGTAGCAGCAGCAGCAGTGGTAGTGGTGGTAGGGACAGCAGCAGCAGTGGTAGTGGTGGTGGCGGTAGCAGCAGCAGTGGTGTAGTGGTGGTAGGGGTAGCAGCAGTGGTAGTGGTGGTAAGGGTAGCAGCAGCAGTGGTGTAGTGGTGGTAGGGACAGCAGCAGCAGCAGCGGTAGTGGTGGTAGGGGTAGCAGCAGCAGTGGTGTAGTGGTGGTAGGGACAGCAGCAGCAGCGGTAGTGGTGGTAGAGGTAGCATCAGCAGCAGTGGTAGTGGTGGTAGAGGTAGCATCAACAGCAGTGGTAGTGGTGGTAGGGACAGCAGCAGCAGCAGCGGTGGTGGTGGCGGCAGAGGTAGCAGTGGTGGTGAGCATGGTGTTGAGGGTAGAAGCATTGGCATTAAAATTTTATTTTCCGTATTAGAGATTACTCCCCAGCACCCAACCCGCCCTACATGCCTTAGGGACCTCGGTGGTGATGAGGAGATGAGAGCGGGTGAGAGGTGGGTGGAGGGGGGAGAGTGAGAGAGAGAGAGGAGTGAGAGATGGAGAGGCGGGCGGAGGATGGGGGAGAAAGGAAGGAGTGATAGGCGAAGTGAGAGAAGGGAGGAGAAGGCTGCGAGAACTAGGACAGGAAACAATATAAGATAAAAATCAGCGGAGAAAAAAAAATGGGAGAAAAAAAAGGAGTACTAATTGAAGACAATGAAATGAAGGAAAGAGGAGAGTAGAAAGCCTAAGGATAGGAGGAGCGGGGTAATAACAATAAAGAGGAGGAAGGGCGTTTAATAGGAGCAAAAAGAGTACGAATAGAGAAGGTAACGGCTCAGGAATATGAGCAGGGGGGGGGGGGGAGCTGTCTACTGCTCCTTAAAGGGGAACCAGTTAATTAACTCCTCGCCTCAGTATACTGCCCCCTCTCCCCTCTCTCCTATTCCCCTTCTCCCTATCCCCTTCTCCCTCTCCCCCCACCCGTCGTCCCCTCTACCCCTGCTTAATCCCCGGAGTTTATAGACCCTAAGATCAGAGCCCCTTCCTCTTTTCTTGAAGGTGCCGGAGCCTGTAGGGAGAAGGGAAGATGATGAGGAAGGATGGTGATAGTAGACGTTGACAGATGATGGTGGTAGTTGACGTTGGACAGGTGGATAGGTGGTAGTTGACAGGTGACATGGCTGATAGTGGACGTTGACAAGGTGATGGTGATAGTGGACGTTGACAGGTCGATGGTGATAGTTGCCGTTGACAGGTGATGTGATAGTAGGACGTCGACATGTGATGGTGATATGTTGACGTTGAACAGGTGATGGTGATAGTAGACGTTCGACATGTGATGGGATTAGTGGACGTTGACTAGGTGATGGTCGAATCGTGGACGTTGACAGGGATGGTGATAGTCACGTTGACAGGTGATTGGTGATAAGCTGACGTTGACAGGTGATGGTGATAGTAGACGTCGACATGTGATGGTGATAGTTGACGTTGACAGGTGATGGCGATAGTGGACGTTGACAGGTGATGGTGATAGTTGACGTTGACAGGTCATGGCGATAGTGGACGTTGACAGGTGATGGTGATAGTGGACGTTGACAGGTGATGGTGATAGTGGACGTTGACAGGTGATGGTGATAGTGGACGTTGACAGGTGATGGTGATAGTGGACGTTGACAGGTGATGGTGATAGTGGACGTTGACATGTGATGGTGATAGTTGACGTTGACAGGTGATGGTGATAGTTGACGTTGACAGGTGATGGTGATAGTTGACGTTGACAGGTGATGGTGATAGTTGACGTTGACAGGTGATGGTGATAGTTGACGTTGACAGGTGATGGTGATAGTTAACGTTGACAGGTGATGGTGATAGTTAACGTTGACAGGTGATGGTGATAGTGGACGTTGACAGGTCATGGCGATAGTGGACGTTGACAGGTCATGGCGATAGTGGACGTTGACAGGTCATGGCGATAGTGGACGTTGGCAGGTGATGGTGATAGTGGACGTTGGCAGGTGATGGTGATAGTGGACGTTGACAGGTGATGGTGATAGCGGACCTTGACAGGTGATGGTGATAGCAGACCTTGACAGGAGGGATAAAGTTGTATTTGCAACGGTAAACAGCTAAAATTAGAGATTTATGTGATGAGTGGATAACGGTGAAAGATTTACCGGTGGTGATATTTCCCGGTGAATTTGACCAAAGTGCTTATATGTTTATATTTGTAGTTTATTTATGACACATTTTTATGTATTATAATTTTTATCTGAAGAGGTTTCATGCATCAGGTAATTCTATCTGGATTTTTATTATCACTAAAGCTGGTTTGTTGATACCTGGTTGATGGGGTTGTGGGAGTTCTTCTACTCCCCAAGCCCGGCCCGAGGCCAAGTATTTTACACAAGTATTAACCAAGGCCAAGTATTAACACACTAGCTATATCCATATGTAATGTCTGCTTTATTTTAATCAGATTTATAGTCGTTTACGGTGGAAGGTAAATGCGTGTTAATTGGAAGCTTAATTTTGTAATGGTTTCGGAGGAGTGGAAGGTAGAGGTTGAAGCTCGTGCTCACTCTTAAATTAATGACATTTAAAGTAAAAATATATATATTAACATTCAAGTTTTCCAAAGGGTTTCCAAGTCTGAAATAAGTTGGTGACAGCGTTCTTAGAACTGGTGCCAAGGGTATTTAGGCTTATTCTTCTTCTCATGTTATAAATAACAGGAAAGGAATATTCATTCTCCCTCCTCTCCCCCCAACCACTTGGGGTGGACGGTAGAGCAACGGTCTCGCTTCAAGCAGGTCGGCGTTCAATCCCCGACCGTCCAAGTGGTTGGGCATCATTCCTTCCCCTCGTCCCATCTCAAATCCTTATCCTGACCCCTTACAACTGCTATATAGTCGTAATGGCTTGGCGCTTTCCCCTGATAATTTCCTTCCCCTTCCCTCCTCTTCCATCCCTTCCCACCCTCTTCGCTCCCCCTTCTCCTCCTCTCCCCCCCCCTTCTCCTCCTCTCCCCCCCCCTTCTCCTCCTCTCCCCCCCCCCCTTCTCCTCCTCTCCCCCCCCTTCTCCTCCTCCACCCCGACCACCATAACCACATCTTCCAAAATTCCTATAAATCCACCTCGTTCTTTACCATGACGGTAAACTCGGCAATGGATCCGCCTCTCCACCACCGTCGACGCATCAAAGTTGGGTCCTTCAGTTTCTCAAAAGTCAGACGGGGAAGTTCCCTGTCTTCCAAGACTACAGGTAAGTATTGAATGATCCTAAAGGCGCTATTCAGTGGGAGACTTCGGCTCCTGGGATAAGGAATACCCATTTTAAATGAAAAAGAGAGTGGGGAGGGGATGATCGAGTCTGATGTGAAGATTTAGCTCATTTCATTCATAATATATAATATATAGATGCGCGCGCGCGCGCACACACACACACACACACACACACACACACACACACACACACACACACACACACACACACACATATGTAAGACCAATCCTGGAGCATGCGGCCCCAGCATGGAGCCCGTACCTTGTCAAGCACAAGACGAAGCTGGAAAAAGTCCAAAGGTATGCCACTAGACTAGTCCCAGAACTAAGAGGCATGAGTTACGAGGAAAGGCTGCGGGAAATGCACCTTACGACACTGGAAGACAGAAGAGTAAGGGGATACATGATCACAACCTACAAAATCCTCAGGGGAATCGACCGGGTAAACAAGGATGAACTATTCAACACTGGTGGGACGCGAACAAGGGGACACAGGTGGAAACTGAGTGCCCAGATGAGCCACAGAGACGTTAGAAGGAACTTTTTCAGTGTCAGAGTAGTTAACGGATGGAATGCATTAGGCAGTGATGTGGTGGAGGCTGACTCCATACACAGTTTTAAATGTAGATATGATAAAGCCCAGTAGGCTCAGGAATCTGTACACCAGTTGATTGACAGTTGAGAGGCAGGACCAAAGAGCCAAAGCTCAACCCCCACAAGCACAAAGAGGTGAGTACAAATAGGTGAGTACACACACACATTATATATATATATATATATATATATATATATATATATATATATATATATATATATATATATATATATATATATATATATATATTAGTATATTTTGGTAGCAGTTTTTCTTGTAAACATATGTTGTTAAATATGACCGAAAAAGTAAGATTAATAATTCTAACACGAATTTTCTCAATATTTCTTATGTTTCTTTTTACTGTCGATGGTAATTGAAAAATCAATTCTCCAAAATTCATTTTTTGGACAGAGTGTATCGTGATCCGGCTTGTACTCCTCTTGACATACCAGAAAACATTCTAAGGAAACTACTCCAAGCTTGTCCTAAAGATGCACCCTTCTTGAACCCTGATGGGCACATGTATAAGCAAGTAGATGGGGTCGCCATGGGTTCTCCCCTAGGTGTCCTGTTTGCGAACTTCTACATGGGTACCATCGAACAGGTCTTAGTCGAAATAAACTTGAAACCTCCCAAATACTGCAGGTATATTGACGACATTTTCACACAAGTACCTGATGTCAGACGTCTGCAGGAGCTGAAGGAGGCATTCGAGCGGAATTCTGTGTTGAGTTTCACTTACGAGATGGAGAAGGATGGGTAGCTGCCCTTTCTAGATGTAACAGTCACGGAAAGGAGCAGAGGTTTCCACAGTGCAGTCTACACTAAGGAAACAAAAAAAGGAATGTGCTTCAATGCCAACAGTGACTGCCCAGACAGGTACAAGAGGAGTGTTGTCAACGCTTATGTCGACCATGCTCTCAGCCACAGCTCAGGATGGAAGCAAGTCGAAGAAGAACTCTGTAGGGTAAGGCAGGTCCTAGTCAACAACGGTTTCTCCGATGGTTTCGTTGAAGACATCATAAAAAGAAAGGTGAAACGCCATGCAACCTCTGAAGAGTCAACTAACACAACACCTGTACCCCCTATTAGACTATTTTACAGGAACTTCTTTTCCACAGCTCATAAAACGGAGGAAAGGGTCCTGAAAGATATTGTTAATAGTAACGTTATCCCTACAGACAAAAATCAGAAGATACAATTGACGATTTACTATAAAACCAAAAAAACGGCCAACCTACTCATGAAAAACTCTCCAGACACAGAGCAGAACGCCTTAAAGGAGACCAACGTCGTCTATACCTTCAAATGCCCACTTGGGGACTGTAAGCCCCAAAGAACTCAGTATATAGGCAAGACAACAACATCTCTTTCCAGGCGATTAACAATGCATAAGCAACAGGGCTCTATTAAGGACCATATAATCTCTTCCCACAACCAGACCATCACCAGAGAAGTTTTAACAAACAACACAGAAATCATCGATAGATACGGCGATAGCAGGCGGCTCGACATCTGCGAGGCACTACACATCAAAAAGTCAACACCAGCAATCAACAGCCCATTAATGTACAACTATATTCTACCCACTTCAAGACTCCGTACCAATATAGAAGCATCAAGAGGAAGTATGGGCCAATAGACCCTTTGCAGTTACTTCCATTCTTATGCTCTCATATAACCAATTAATACCCATTGTTCCGTGTTCTGTCTTGTGTTTGTCAGAAGTTTGTTCACCTCATCCAAAACTGTTGCAACATATCACCTCACCCAAATGCGTGTATAAATATGGAAGGAAATGGCGTGTTTACGGGTTATAGTTGTGTGTGTAAACTAAAGTCTTTGAAAATGTAATAGGTAATTACGAAACGTGTTCAGGAGTCGCGTCAGACTAGAAATATAAATGAATTTTGGAGAATTGATTTTTCAATTACCATCGACAGTAAAAAGAAACATAAGAAATATTGAGAAAATTCATGTTACAATTATTAATCTTACTTTTTCGGTCATATTTAACAATATATATATATATATATATATATATATATATATATATATATATATATATATATATATATATATATATATATATATATATATATATATATATTTGTTGAAGTCTTCGAAAATGTAATAAGCATTACGAAAAACCATAAATAAAGAATGAATTTTGGAGAGTTAATTTATCAATTACCATCGCCAGTGAGGAAGAACGTAAGAAATATTGAGAAGATTCGTGTTAGAATTATTAATCTTACCCTTTCGGTCATATTCAACAACATATGTTTACAGGAAAGACTGCTCCCCAAATATACACACACACACACACACACACACACACACACACACACACACACACACACACACACACACACACACACACACACACACAATATATAATCTTCCTTATCTTCCCCAACACTCTTCCCATCTTCCGGGTACTACCTTCTACCTTCCATCCTATCATTTAATATGATAGATGAATCTTAGTGAGGATGAAACTTATTTAGTAAGATTGAAAAATCGAGGAATTTCCCGTTTAATGCAAAGGGGAGACACCCTGCAAAGTTTCGTGAGGGTAGACCCAGGCATCTGGCCACTACTTCGGACAGGCAGACATTCTCTTGTAGGTATAGAAATATATTTATATATTAAAATATTTGCTATCACTTGATCGTTTCAAGTGTAGATGAGACATATATGAATGAGTTTGGGTAGATATAAATATGAGCTGCCACGTATGGACCAATAGGCCTCCTGCAGTTACCTTCATTCTTATGTTCTTATGGAAGAAAATGTAAAGGGAGATTTATCATACAGAAAAACAGCAAATCACCAATACGCAAGCTAGCTTCAACTAGCGAGATTTTCGCTGCTTTTATTTGTGCAGTCAAAACATACAATTGAGGGACAGTTACTGACGGTTATAGTTAATTCTAATCTAATAACATATTTTTTAATTATTCAGAGATCGAATTCCATATCCCTATTACGTGTTTCCCTCTGTGTTTCAGAGGGTTAAGAACCTCTGGCACAAAGCCTAATTACGTAATTCCAAGCATATTATAATATATTAGCATATTGTGCATATTTAGGCATTGGTTAGGTTAGGTGTTCAGGTTCTGTTGGCGATTATTTATATTTGTAATACGTGGGTTAAACCCGTCTTCGACTCAAGTCCATTACATCCAGCGGTCGACCCCACAGACGCATTCATAAATTTTTACATGCTGTTCATTCAAAACAGGAATTTTCTCAAATTTAAATTAATATTATATTTGCATATTTAGGCATAGGTTAGGTTAGGTGTTTAGGTTCTGATGGCGATTATTTGTATTTGTAGTACGTGGGTGAAGCATTTACAGCGTTGTGGTTCGAACAGAATTCGTCAGGGAAGCACTTGTTCCGGAAGTGTTCGAACGTCAGCAGTTGAGAGTCGTGTGTAAACCGTTTTTCATACATAAACAGCGGGTTTGGCCGGTGCATGGAATGGACTTTGGTGTCTTTGTTTGGAGGACGGGCTACTACTCAGTCGCCGGGTGGTCGAGACTGACTGTCGACCTGTCTATATAACAGCACTCCACCCCATTTCTCCTAGCCACTTTCTCCTCGCCTTATTTCCCCAGTAAACGTTGTCTTCGGTAAAGTGTGCTCTCTAATTTGTGCCAAAAGCAAGAATAATAATAAAATAAGATAACAACTCAACAATAGTAATAGAGGCAAACAAGAGAGGTGATGACGTCAGCCATCCAGCCAAGCCACTCCCACAGAGGGAATAATGCATGAGCTTGAATGATTCATTGGCTGTGCTTGGGACTTGTGAAGTATTGTCTGCTCGTGACCCCGGCCGCGTCGCTCACTCTCACTACCCACCCCACCCTCCTGACACCTGTAGCGGCCCGTGCTGACGCCAAGCGGCCCGTGCTGACTCCTATAGCGGCCCGTGCTGACGTCTAGCGGTCCGTGCTGACGCCTAGCGACCCGTGCTAACGCCTAGCGACCCGTGCTAAAACGGTTGCCGAGATCTCATATCGCATATCTAAGATAATATGCTCTGTGAATCGCTTCCGATTCGTGCATTTCTTTTATAACTGTCCTTTTGTTCCTGTGTGCTCCGAGGATGACGAGAAGAATGGTAGAAAAACATCACCTTGTGGCACCTTTCTTATTTTCCTACTTCCACTCATTGTGCTCAGTTAAAAAAGTAAATTGCAGGACTTTACCTGAGGGCGACCATCTTTTCAGTGGCCTCAACGAGGACAGAAAGACGGCGGCTTGTCAAACGTCTCCCCATATATCCTGATGGTTTTATCCTGCCAAATTTTGAACTACAGCAATGTGTCTGCTTCGGCGGGTAGGCGGTTCCTTGTGTTTACAACAGATTCCATTCTTTACCTGTTTCATTGGACAGCATTTTGCGAACTATATTTTATGGGTCACATTTGTCAAACACCTTTGAGAAATCTCTCTTCCCCCCCCCCCCCTTTTCTAACTTGATTGTCTTGATAGTCGAGTAATTGGGATAGACAGGATCTTGTTATCAAGCCGTCTTGACCTGGGCTATGTAGCTCGTTCTTCTAATTAAAACTGGCAAGTTGACTTCTTCAGCGACAACTCTTAAGCTTTTATGATGCATGATGCTAGAGCGACTGGTCCCTCTTGTTTTTTGATTACCTCTGTGATGTGGAGCCGCAGGTGTACGGCCTCCAGGACCTGACCTGAGTCTTTGAAATTGAAATAAGTTTATTGAGGTAAAATACACACAAAGGGATGAGGTAGCTCAAGCTATTCTCACCCCGTTCAGTACATCGTGTTAATACATACATAGACACACATCACAAACAATATACATATTACCAAACATTCTGAGAGATAAACATATACATTTCCTCCTTTACTCATAGTAACCAGAGTCTTTGCTCTTTATAAACAATGCCTTTGATGAATGAGATCTAGAATCAGAGTGCATGTGTCCGATGGTAATTTACTGTAAAGTCAAAGGTAAGGTGAGCAGAGTTCTGATATAGTTGTCATTTATGACTTCAATGAGATTGTGAAATATGGATTTACTCTATGCTCTGTGAATTTGCTCGTTTCTTTTATTATGATCATTAGCCAAGTAAGTTTTTGACACTTCATGATCTCCTAACCCCGTGCCACTTGCCAGAACCTCGTAACTCGCTGCTAAGACAATTGTTGACACCGATTGATACAGATTAAGCCACCCAAGAGGTGGCACGGGCATGAATAGCCCGTAATTGCTGACACCTTATTATTCTTCATGAGCCACTTGCAGGCATCTTAGGGTCCCTTCTGTGCCACAAACGAAACATTATGATCCCTTGTAGGCCACTTTCCGACACCTTATAGCCCAACACACGTATACACAAGACTCTCTTTGTATTACATGGGAAGTAGTTACGTTTGAGCTTAACAACCATTAAGAAACAGAACTTTGGATATATAGTCGTTTTCCATTTTTCATGGGAGTCTTTAGTGCTGAACTTCTTGCACCTCGACGAGTAGTGGTTGAGGGAATACCTGTTTGATCGTCTATGATATTTTCAATTTTCTTCACGTGTCGTGTTGATCTGAATCTCTTAAACACGGAGGCACTCTAAGCTGTTGTTGTTGTTATAGATTCAGCTAATCGGAACAAGCTCCAAGTAGCACGGGCTATGGTGAGCCCGTAACTTACCTGGCACAGGAGCGGGGCAAGTAGCACGGGCTATGGTGAGCCCGTAGTGGACTTACATGGCACAGGAGCGATGCACTCTAATCATAGTCTGAGTGTTACATATTTGTCTACCCTGATGGTTTCTGTTCTGTAGATAGGTGACGTGCATCAGGAAGCTGGCGATAATGGGTTACAAGGGGTTTCCAAAATAATTTTCAGTTTTCACCTTTTTTGTCATTTTTATTTTGTAGTTAATTGGTTTTGGATGGGATGATGTTAGCTTCCCTCTTTGGCTTGCTTATGTGCAATTTTGTTTGAAGAGATTTTTACATGACTAGACTCTCTTTAATTATGACTTCCTTTTAACCAAAGAATGTGTGTAAGATCACTAGTAATTAATTTTGTTTCAAACATGGCTTGTGAAATTCCTCTTTGGCGTGAGGATAGGAGACAAAGATGTTCTTTCGTTTAAGTTCAAATATGTTTATTGAGACAAGAAAGAAATACATCTCAAAGGGATAGAGTAGCTTAGGCTATTTCTACCCCCCCTTCTTTTCATTAAGGTTGAGCCCTGTGGTCCCTTGGGATAACATGCTGTATAATCTCTGGGTTGACTCCGGTTGACGAGTCGTCGAGCCGAGATGGTAATTTTGATTCAAAGATTAGCCGAATATTTGCTTATACGGCATCGATTGCGTCGTTTTAACGGCATCAGATAATTCAAACAGTAAATAAAAAAGGACTCGTGTTTTCTTTTGACGCTAACGCTATTCTGGGACATTTCCCCATGACGTCAACCTTTACCGGAAGCTGGCAATATTTCTTAGGGTGCGTGGGACGTCTTCGCACGCGCGTGCACACTGCTCCATGTTGTAATATGTGTAGTTGTGTGTGTGTGTGCGTGTTTAGTAGGAGTGTGAGGTGCTCGGGCGAGGCATTGCCTGGTACCCCTGCTGGGAGAGCAGTACTCTCAACAACGGAGCCTTGTACTGGCTGCCAGCACGGGTTGGTAAGGATCAGTTTAGCATGTGTTTATATGGTCAAGATGTCAGAGGACCCACCCTTCCACGACCAAGCAGAGGGGTCGTCCCTTCACTTTCTAGTGTGTGGTCTGGTCAACAGAGGGGTTTAGAAATCAGCAGAGCCTTGGAGGAGACCAGCCAGCCTCTCCTTTACCCTGGCGGGTGACAACCTGTCACCCTCTCAGGATGCATCCATCTGTGTAAGAGGCGAGAGGTTCAGTAATGCATTGTCTTAAAGCAGCGTATCATAGTTTTGTTGACGAGTAATCTGTTAGCAGTAAGCAAGCAACCCGTTCTCGCACTTTCTTATAGTCAATATTGACTTATTAAATAGGTGTTTTCTATGAAGTTTTTCAAGGTAAACTAAAGTATTCACAATAAATTAGTATGTCACATATGCACTTATTTAATAAGTCAATATTGACTATAAGAAAGTGCGAGAACGGGTTGAAGCAAGTATCTGGAGGTTATCTTGAGATGATTTCGGGGTTTTAGTGTCCCCGCGGCCCGGTCCTCGACCAGGCCTCCACCCCCAGGAAGCAGCCCGTGACAGCTGACTAACACCCAGGTACCTATTTTACTGCTAGGTAACAGGGGCATAGAGTGAAAGAAACTCTGCCCATTGTTTCTCGCCGGCGCCTGGGATCGAACCCAGGACCACAGGATCACAAGTCCAGCGTGCTGTCCATTCGGCCGACCGGCTGGTTGAGGATGAGTGGAGTGGTTGGGTCCCCCTTTTTGATTAGTTCAGTGTTGTATTAGAAATATTGCCGGAACAACCGTGGACATCTTCAAGAGAAAACTAGATTGTTTTTTTTCAAGGAGTGCCGGGCTAACCGGGCTGTGGTGGGTATGTGGGCCTGCGGGCCGCTCCAAGCAACAGCCTGGTCGACCAAACTCTCACAAGTCAAGCCTGGCCTCGGGCCGGGCTTGGGGAGTAGAAGAACTCCCACAACCCCATCAACCAGGTATCAAGCAGTAAGTAGGCAAAGTGTTCATAAGTGCAGAACTAGGAGTTAAATGACTAAAGATGGAATTAATTTTGGTGTATTAAAAATTTAAGTGTAAAATAACAATCTTGAGTTTGGTTCATTCCTTTTTTAATTAATATCCCATGAATTGAGCAAATCGTAAAGTAAAATGCCTTAAGCAATTTTCCCTGTCACATTGCTTAATAGGCTTGTTAAGATTTTGGGTAGAATGGCAGGGTGGTGGCAGCAATTAAGTATTTTAAAGTAATTACCATCAGTCACACTCCCTCTCCTTCTATCCTCCTCTCATTCCTTTACCTCCTCCCTCTTCCCATCCGATCCCGTTTTCTACCACCCTCACCTCACCCCACCTCTCTATCTCCCTCCCGTGTCCCCGTTTTCTATCCTGTCCACCTTCTCACCCACTCCCCTTCATTTCCTCCTTACCTATTCCTCACTTACTCTGGTTACTTCTCACCACCAAGGGGTAGTTGTAAACTGGTGTTACAACACCCTCCCGCACGCACCAAACCAACCCTCCCTCACCCCCCACCCTTGCACACTCAGTTTAAAACCTACTGTCTTGTCGAAAGTACATGCGAACAGGAATAAAGGCATCCACAAGAATCCCTTAATTAAATTCTTGAAATATCTGAAAAAAAGCCCAAGTTGCGGCAGCTCGGTCCGTTCTTATACACAGTTTGTATAAGAACTTCTCCGTTGTTGGTGTCTGATGTATTTTGACAGTTCAGTAATATGCTGTCTGCCTAATCTTCCCTTGTTTGATCTCCTTACCTTGAGGTGCTTCCGGGGCTTCGCGTCCCCGCGGCCCGGTCGTCGACCAGGCCTCCTGGTTGCTGGACTGATCAACCAGGCTGTTGGACGCGGCTGCTCGCAGCCTGACGTATGAGTCACAGCCTGGTTGATCAGATCTCAGTCATAAATTCAACGTAGTGCAATAATTTTGTCAAGACGGAACTCTGTTCCTAAATCTGCGTTGGTGGTGTTACACCAGGTTATCTTGAGGTTATCTTGAGATGATTTCGGGGCTTTTTAGTGTCCCCGCGGCCCGGTCCTCGACCAGGCCTCCACCCCCAGGAAGCAGCCCGTGACAGCTGACTAACACCCAGGTATCTATTTTACTGCTAGGTAACAGGCGCATAGGGTGAAAGAAACTGTCCATTGTTTCTCGCCGGCGCCTGGGATCGAACCCAGGACCACAGAATCACAAGCCCAGCGTGCTGTCCGCTCGGCCGACCACCAACGCAGATTCAGGACCTCCTGTAAACGGCTCTTCCTATCAACGTATCTTCCTATCTTCCTATCTCAAAAGCTTCAAAAAACTAATGCCACCAATGTATTAAGAATTTAAAAGATGGATGGGCCTGACTTGCTGGTGCATATACAGTAATATATTAAAATTGGGAAAGATTATCTTATCTTGAGGTTATCTTGAGATGATTTAGGAGCTTAGCGTCTCCACGGCCCGGTCCTCGACCAGGCCTCCTTTTTGTTACCCCTTCCCCCAGGAAGCAGCCCGTAGCAGCTGTCTAACTCCCAGGTACCTATTTACTGCTTGGTAACAGGTGCATCGGGATGAAAGAAATTCTGCCCATTTGTTTCCGCCTCCACCGGGGATCGAACCCGGAACCTCAGGACTACGAATCCGAAGCGCTGTCCACTCAGCTGTCAGGCCCCTAAGGGAAGAGTTAATAAGTTGGTCACTATTTTCAAATTGTCATTATTCAGGAAAGAAAATGTAAATCTTTGACTCACAAAATTAAAGATATATTAGGTAGCGCTTATTACGTAAAACAATTAATTTTCAGTTAATCTAAATAGGCTACTCCTGCTGCCTTAATTCTAATGTTGTAATTTTATAACATGTGTTTTTATATTGCAGGTTTCACATTTTTTGTATTTCTTAAATTTCCAATCTTTGAACCATGTTCTCATTCTCTTCTCTAAATATAGTTTTGTGTATTAATCATAAATTATCTCACCCTAACTAATCCAGAGGCATTAGACGTGATTACCTCTTCCCTCAATACTTATTGCTCCCCTCCTCCCACTCCCCTCGTTACCCCTACCCATTGTTTACCCTCTCTTTCCCCAACCATCCTCTCTTCCCATTAGTTGCCTATCCTTCACTCTTTCAGCGATTTCTCTCTCTCTCTCTCTCTCTCTCTCTCTCTCTCTCTCTCTCTCTCTCTCTCTCTCTCTCTCTCTCTCTCTCTCTCTCTCTCTCTCTCTCTCTCTCTCCATTAGTTTTAATTTCGTCATCTCCCACATTCATCTCCATTTCCTGCCACTCCATCCCCTCATAAACCTTGCCCGTCTCATTTCCTCAACTCCGCAATTCTCACCTCGCGTCTAGTCCTCACCCACTTTTCACTCGCCAGCAGTGCTTCCATAGTGGTGGGGGCAGGAGACCCAACCATCCTGGTCTCATAATTCGATCAGTTGGGACTCTGCCAACTGGTATTTGGTTACTGGTGTGGGCACCTGGCTAACAGTAGGTTAGCTTAGCATTTTAATAGCACCGAATCACCTTCTGTGGTTGATTGTTCAATAAATCCTTGAACTATATGTTTAACAGATCTCTCACCCTGTCCAGGGAGGACAGAAGGAAATGTATATATGCTGGTTAGCATTGTTAATGTGTGGCCACGTCTGTGGTAGGAAATAATAATAATAAAAACAAAAAACTCCTCACTCTGGATTGTCAGTGACCCTTCATTTCTGTCCCCTGACTTCTTTATTTAAGAGGGATTCGACTTGAAGTTTACGGCTGGATTTATTGAGGCTTGCGAATCCCATTTGCAATTTATTGACAAGTTTTAGAACACTTTTTTAGAGATTTGAATGATTTTATTACGAGCACTTGATTTAATTTTATTCCAGGGAAGGTCCGTCTGTCCTCCTTACCACCACACTGCTTTCCTTTCACTACCGGCTTGCACAGTATTGCAAGCAACGATTGCAATTCCCTGTTTGAAGCGCAGGTTCGAGAGTTCTTTGCTATCACCCTCTTTTCCCTCCCGGCAATCCTCCACACCCACGGTTAGGTCCTTGTCTCGCACACACCTGAAAGACAAATTGCGAACCCCACAATTGTGCTGGCTTAGGCTGCTGGTGACCGACGCGTCTGGTGAAGTGTGAATAGCTGGCTGGGCTGTGCGCTGTGAGCCTACTGAAGGGGGGGGGCTGTGAGCCTACTGAAGAGGGGCTGTGCTACTGAAGGGGGGGCTGTGAGCCTACTGAAGGGGGGGCTGTGCTACTGAAGGGGAGGCTGTGAGCCTACTGAAGGGGGGGCTGTGAGCCTACTGAAGAGGGGCTGTGCTACTGAAGGGGGGGCTGTGAGCCTACTGAAGGGGGGGCTGTGCTACTGAAGGGGGGGCTGTGAGCCTACTGAAGGGGGGCTGTGAGCCTACTGAAGGGGGCCTGTGAGCCTACTGAAGGGGGGCTGTGAGCCTACTGAAGGGGGGGCTGTGCTACTGAAGGGGGGGGGGGCTGTGAGCCTACTGAAGGGGGGCTGTGAGCCTACTGACGGGGGGCTGTGAGCCTACTGAAGGGGGGCTGTGAGCCTACTGAAGGGGGGGCTGTGAGCCTACTGAAGGGGGGCTGTGAGCCTACTGAAGGGGGGCTGTGAGCCTACTGAAGGGGGGGCTGTGCTACTGAAGGGGGGGCTGTGAGCCTACTGAAGGGGGGGCTGTGAGCCTACTGAAGGGGGGGCTGTGCTACTGAAGGGGGGGCTGTGAGCCTACTGAAGGGGAGGCTGTGAGCCTGCTGAAGGGGGGCTGTGAGCCTACTGAAGGGGGGCTGTGAGCCTACTGAAGGGGGGGCTGTGAGCCTACTGAAGGGGGGCTGTGAGCCTACTGAAGGGGGGCTGTGAGCCTTACTGTTGACAACCTTTCATTAGGCAGAGATCCTCACGCTTTTGTATCTATATCAGCCGAGATGTTCCTTCTTTTACACATGTTACAATATGTGTGTGAATCACGAAAATTAACACCTGATGGAAAATATGACAGTGTCAGACCACGGAGAAAGAATTGAAACAGGAATTTCCTTAAGTACTTTCGTATATTAATACATCTTCATTCATTCCTTCTCAAGATGTATTAATATACGAAAGTACTTAAGGCAATTCCTGCTTCAATTCTTCCTCCGTGGTCTGACACTGTCATATTACAATATGCATAAGTGCGGGACCGATTCCCCGTTCTTGTTCTGTCATATATTAGGCACTTACGTTCTTCCGTTCTTAATGACACATAAGGTAGAGGCATTGTGACTACGACTCATTTGTTCATATATTTACATCTTGCTTTCGCTCTGATAATAATAATAATAATAATAATAATAATAATAATAATAATAATAATAATAATTTTTATTTAGGCAAAGGTACATACATAAAGAGATTTTACAAAGTTTGTTGGCTTTATAGATAGAGCTAGTACATACAATGCCTAAAGCCACTATTACGCAAAGCGTTTCGGGCAGGAAAAAACACTACTGACTAAAGCTTAAAACTAATGGGTAAAAAGAAAAAAATGCGTTGAGTACAAATAAAAATAGAGGTAAAAGAGGGGGGAACATTGTTGAAAAAACAGCACAAATACAATTACAAATTATTACAGAAAATTACATTAAAACAGCGTTGAATTGTAAAACAAAAAAAAACAAAACAAAAAACATACATGGGTTGACAATAGAGAGGTAAGGTAGGTTACAGGGAATTTATTAGGTATAGCTTCGTTTTTAACTTAAACTGGTTGAGAGAGGTACTGTCTTTAACATGGTTGGGAAGGTCATTCCACATCCTGGGCCCCTTGATTTGTAGAGCATTTCTGGTTTGATTAAGTCGTACTCTAGGAATATCAAAACTGTATTTATTTCTGGTGTGGTGCTCATGGGTTCTGTTACAACCTTCTATGAAGCTTTTGAGATCAGGATTGGCATTACAATTTAGCGTTTTGTATATGTATAATACACATGAGAGAATGTGCAGTGACTTAATGTCTAACATATTCAGGGATTTGAATAGGGGTACCGAGTGATGTCTGGGGCCAGAATTGGATATTGTCCTAATAGCAGCTTTGTGTTGAGTAATTAGAGGACTTTGATATTGTCTTATGAAGCACCAACTCATCGTTTCGTTCTTTAGAGATGGCCATTTTATTTACGCAAGAAGGCTTATTTTTTTTCTTCTGATCTGGCGACATGTCGTGCAGGAAGACCTGGAGTGATTGAGACGTCCTTCAGCGCTGCGCCCAGGTGCTCCCGTGTCTTACGTTAATCCCAGGTTATTCTCCGGGTCTTCTCCGTCCAGTGTTTTCTACCCCCCTTTTTTTCCTTTTTGCTTGACGCTATAAATTGTGGGTTCTACTTTTACGGCATCTCAGAAGAAATGGGCGGGATTATTGGGATATTACAGGGTTATTGTCCCTCGATATGTGAGCGACACGTGGGCCCTGGGGGAGGGAGTTTGTCCGTGTTTGTTTCTCCTCATTTTTCCCCCTTCCCTCTCTCTCTTTCCCTTTCACTCTCTCTCTTTCCCCTTTCCGTCTCTCTTCCCCCTCTCCCCCTTCCCCCTCTCGCTTTCCCATCCCTCTCTCTCTTTCCCCTTCACTCCCTCTTCCCCTTTCCTCTCTCTTTCCCCTTCCCTCTCTTTTCCCTTTCCGTCTCTCTTCCCCCTCTCCCCCTTCCCTCTCTCGCTTTCCCTTCCCTCTCTCTCTTTCCCCTTCACTCCCTCTTCCCCTTCCCTCTCTCTTTCCCCCTTCCCTCTCTTTTCCCTTTCCGTCTCTCTTCCCCCTCTCCCCCTTCCCTCTCTCGCTTTCCCTTCCCTCTCTCTCTTTCCCCTTCACTCCCTCTTCCCCTTCCCTCTCTCTTTCCCCCTTCCCTCTTCTTTCCCTTTCCGTCTCTCTTCCCTCTCTCCCCTCTCCCTCTCTACCTCTTTCCTCTCCCTCTTCTCTCTCCCCCTTCCCTCTCTCCCCTTTCCATCTCCCCCTTCTCTCTCTCCCTCCCTTCCCCCTTTTCTCCCCCCCCCCCCCCCCCCCCGAGCGGGCGTGTGCTCATCCACACAACACCAAAGTAATTAGTTACACGGTAATCAAAACCGTTTTTAATACATATAATCCGATAGATTTCTTAACTATTTGAAAAATGTATTAGTTGATATTCTTATCAAATATAGAGTATCAACTGCCTAGCTTAGTGCTAACTTAAATTCGTCGATTATCGCAAATCCAGTTTATAAACGACGTGTTTTCTAAGGAAATGTTTTATTAACTTTAAATGCAGACTTATTTTATTAACTTCCTCAGTATAAGTAGTGTTGGAGTCGGTTATAGTGTAGAGTTTCCATAGTTTGAAACATATAGGGAAAAAATATAGAATCGGAAAAAATGGTCATTGTTTTATATGTTGCGGCGAAAAACATTTATATTATTCGGCATTTTTATTTTTGTTGCAAAGCTCTTGCTATCAGTTATTGCCTAGGTGTTGCTACCTGCATTATAACGTGTGTGTGTTGCAACGAGAAGTTCATGATCGTTCTAAAGAAAATTTGGTCTGAAAGACAGGTTTTGCAATATAGTATGTTATTGCAAGACGGCGTGTTGTTGCAACTACGCGTGTCAAGGGGCTAATTGAAGTGGTGACCTTTAGAGGGTGCCGTCGGGTCAATATTGGGGAGGGGCCGGGACACTCTCTACACCCGGCTTGTGCCAGACCTAATGGCTCGGGGCTAACACCTCTTAGCTCACACCTCAGGGCTAACACCTCTTAGCTCACACCTCAGGGCTAACACCTCTTAGCTCACACCTTGGGGCTAACACCTCTTAGCTCACGCCTTGGGGCTAACACTTCTTAGCTCACACCTTGGGGCTAACAACTTGGGGCTAACACCTCTTAGCTCACGCCTTGGGGCTAACACCTCTTAGCTCACACCTTGGGGCTAACACTTCTTAGCTCACACCTCGGGGCTAACACCTCTTAGCTCACACCTCGGGGCTAACACCTCTTAGCTCACACCTTGGGGCTAACACCTCTTAGCTCACACCTCGGGGCTAACACCTCTTAGCTCACACCTCAGGGCTAACACCTCTTAGCTCACACCTGTCTCCTGAAGCCCACATAAAAAGAATAACGTCTGCGGCATATGCGAGGCTGGCTAACATCAGAACAGCGTTCAGGAACCTGTGTAAGGAATCATTAAGAATCTTGTACACCACAATCCTGGAGTATGCGGCCCCAGCATGGAGCCCGTACCTTGTCAAGCACAAGGCGAAGCTGGAAAAAGTTAAGAGGTATGCCACTAGACTAGTCCCGGAGCTAAGAGGCATGAGTTACGAGGTAAGGCTGCGAAAGATGCACCTTACGACACTGGAAGACAGAATAGTAAGGGGAGACACGATCACTACCTACAAAATCCTCAGGGGTATTGACAGGGTAGACAAGGATAAACTATTCAACACTGGTGGTACGCGAACAAGGGCGACACAAGTGGAAACTGAGTACCCAAATGAGCCGCAGGGACGTTAGAAAGAACTTTTTCAGTGTCAAGAGTAGTCAACTGGTGGAATGCATTAGGCAGTGATGTGTTGGAGGCTGACTCCATACACAGTTTCAAGTGTAGATATGATAGAGGACAGTAGGCTCAGGAATCTGTACACCAGTTGATTGACGGTTGAGAGGCGGGACCAAAGAGCCAAAGCTCAACCCCCGCAAGCACAATTAGGTGAGTACCGTGGGACTCACATCTCACAGCTCACACCTTGGGGTTAACACCTCTCAGCTACTACATGGGGGTTAATACGTTGGGACAAGACCTTGCAGCTGATGCTTGGAGACAATAGCCAGGACCAGTGCTGAAATCAAAATGTTTGGTTTTAAGTATCAATGCTAAGTGCCAGATTCATTATTCTAAAGAGATCCGGAGAATACAATTTAGGTATACTCTGAAGTGCGTCCTTCAGGGAGTACACATGCTTCAGAGGATAATACCGGGAACTATGTATTAGAATTAAATGCTAAATATTGAGTTTACTGTCAAATGCTGAGATAAATGTCCGTTTCAATGGCGCATTAGCGCAGAATGTTTGATAATTTGTATGTATTGTGTATTAAATTCTGGCTGAATGGTTCCAATCTGTGAGTGTTGGATACAAGATATGTTTGTCATTATTACTGAAGGGAGGAACTGAAAGTTTACAGCTACCCATTCATATTCATGATCAAATTTAATAGCTAATTGATACATTTTTTGTATGGGCTTTTCATCATTCACACCCATCTGACTGTCTGGCTGTCGTGACATTTGTCACATTGTAATTGTTTCCTTTTCAATTAAGCGATCGACTAATTAAGCGCGCGCGATCGACTAATACTTATATACAGTATCTACGTTTATGGATGAACAACCCAGTTGGGGGGTAGAAATAGCCTAAGCTACTCTATCCCTTTGAGATGTATTTATTGCTTATCTCAATAAACATACTTGAACTTGAACTTGAACAACCCAGCGGGGTTTCTTCCTATTGGGGAGTCTTGTATATGCTGCTATGGCGGTGTGTTCACTGACCGGATGAGTGGCGCTGCCCAATAAACCTTCCCCCTTAGAGGCAAAACTTAAAAAAAAATTAAGTTTATGGAAGACGTTTAGCTATACAACGCGTCCTGCAAATCACACTTGAGACTGCGCCTCTCTTTGTAGGATGCTGGACCTCTTTGGCAAGTTACCTTGAGGGTAATGTCCCTGGCTAGATGGTACCTCTCTCGCCGCGCTGTGACTGACAGAAGATCCTGAGGGTTCGTAGCCAAGACACGTTGTACTTGTTGCTCCGGGTGTTGTGAACTGTTGCCACGGCTCGTAATGAAGTCGTTGTGCTCATTTACCAGCTCTCCTGCTCTGGGGGAAGGTGGGCCCACGGCTCAACCATCGTGCAAGCGGCTTCGCGGAAAAAGCCATATCATAAATAAATATATATATGTCGTACCTAGTAGCCAGAACACACTTCTCAGCCTACTATGCAAGGCCCGATTTGCCTAATAAGCCAAGTTTTCCTGAATTAATATATTTTCTCTAATTTTTTTCTTATGAAATGATAAAGCTACTTATTTAATTATGTATGAGGTCATTTTTTTATTGGAGTTAAAATTAACGTAGATATATGACTGAACCTAACCAACCCTACCTAACCTAACCTAACCTATCATTATAGGTTAGGTTAGGTTAGGTAGCCGAAAAAGTTAGGTTAGGTTAGGTTAGGTAGTCGAAAAACAATTAATTCATGAAAACTTGGCTTATTAGGCAAATCTGGCCTTGCATAGTAGGCTGAGAAGTGCGTTCTGGCTACTAGGTACGACATATATATATATATATATATATATATATATATATATATATATATATATATATATATATATATATATGTCGTACCTAGTAGCCAGAACGCACTTCTCGGCCTACTATGCAAGGCCCGATTTGCCTAATAAGCCAAGTTTTCATGAATTAATTGTTTTTCGACTACCTAACCTACCTAACCTAACCTAACCTAGCTTTTTCGGCTACCTAACCTAACCTAACCAATAAAGATAGGTTAGGTTAGGTTAGGTAGGGTTGGTTAGGTTCGGTCATATATCTACATTAATTTTAACTCCAATAAAAAAAATTGACCTCATACATAATGAAATGGGTAGCTTTATCATTTCATGAGAAAAAAAATTGAGAAAATATATTAATTCAGGAAAACTTGGCTTATTAGGCAAATCGAGCCTTGCATAGTAGGCCGAGAAGTGCGTTCTGGCTACTAAGTACGACATATATATATATATATATATATATATATATATATATATATATATATATATATATATGTCGTACCTAGTAGCCAGAACGCACTTCTCAGTCTACTATGCAAGGCCCGATTTGCCTAATAAGCCAAGTTTTCATGAATTAATTGTTTTTCGGCTACCTAACCTACCTAACCTAACCTAACCTAACGTTTTCGGCTACCTAACCTAACCTAACCTATAAAGATAGGTTAGGTTAGGTTAGGTAGCGTTGGTTAGGTTCGGTCATATATCTACGTTAATTTTAACTCCAATAAAAACAAATTGACCTCATACATAATGAAATGGGTGGCTTTATCATTTCATAAGAAAAAAATTAGAGAAAATATATTAATTCAGGAAAACTCTGCTTATTAGGCAAATCGAGCCTTGCATAGTAGGCTGAGAAGTGCGTTCTGGCTACTAGGTACGACATATATATATATATATATAATATATATATATATATATATAATATTTAGTATTAAATTAGTCCTTAATCCTAATTTTTTCCCCGAAATACGACCCGCCAAATCGTGTAACAACCAGGTGCCCATTTACTGCTGGGTGAACAGAGGCTACAGTTAGGGATTGGCGCCAAGTGCGAAGTCCAAGTCCTCCCCGGCCAGGGTACAAACCCAGGCCAAAGCGCTTGCGAAACGCCAGGCGAGTGTGTTACCACTTCGCCACGAGGACTGAGACTGATGCGATATATGATGCTCAGAGAGTGTTCCGTTGTTAATTCAAGAAGTTATAGGAACTCTGCTAACCACCTTCGATCAGTTTTGTGGGGGTCACCATGGAGACCGACTGCCTTTACACGGGAGGGATGAGTGCCGACCCCGACCCGCCCCTGTTGATCACCTTCCCTACAGCAGTCACCGTGCTAAGTTGGTTGTGGCTGGCCGTCACCCTTGGAAAAACAGGCATTCATTCATTCATTTTCTCTTATAGATATACATTCATTTATTTATTACTATTTTTTTATGAATTTCTTGTTTCGAAAGAGTGAATTTTGTTTTATGGCATATACCTATTCATAAGCCTCATGAGATAAAATGGTGTTGAAACTGGTGATTGATTGATTGATGAAGATTAAGCCACCCAAAATGTGGCACAGACATGAATAGCCCGTAAGTGGAGGTGGCCCTTTGGAGCCATTACCAGTATCATTAGCTGATACTGGAGATCTATGGAGGTGCGACTGCACCCTACGGAGAGGTGGTGACCTCTGTGAAACTGGTGTGATATTCCTTGTGTTACACCTGTCGTGATGTGTGAAACGTTAACTCTGGGGAGCCGGTCGGCCGAGCGGACAGCACGCTGGACTCTGATCCTGTGGTCCCGGATTCGATCCCGGGTGCCGGCGAGAAACAATGGGCAGAGTTTCTTTCACCCTATGCCCCTGTTACCTAGCAGTAAAATAGGTACCTGGGAGTTAGTCAGCTCTCACGGGCTGCTTCCTGGGGGTGGAGGCCTGGTCGAGGACCAGGGCCGCGGGGACACTAAAGCCCCGAAATCATCTCAAGATAACCTCAAGATTGGTGTACTCAGCGTTTTACAACGACGTGGATATAAGGAAAACATTTCTTCGTAGGTTCAATAAACATTATACAGTAATCTTTCTTTCCATTTTTGTTCAGTGTTTACAAATGGGTTCCATGGTATGATGCTGAAGAAAATTGTTCGCAGCTTTTGCTTGGTATTTATTTTCTTAATCTTTCGGTTTATTTCTTGAGTGTGACTTGAGGAGGGGAATGATTCTGTCTGTCAGAGGGGAGACAATTTCATTTTTTTTTGGTAACAACTGGCGCCATTTATCTACTTTTGGTCCGTTTAGGAAGCAAATGCTGTGCTGGCGTATCACTTGGTCCATTATCTCTTCCCACAACTCTATTCCATCACACAACTCAGTCTCCCTTCCCACGAGTCCCTCTCCCGTCCCACAAGTCCCTCTCCCTTCCCACAACTCCCTATCCCTTCCCACGAGTCCCTCTCCCGTCCCACGAGTCCCTCTCCCGTCCCACGAGTCCCTCTCCCGTCCCACAACTCCCTATCCCTTCCCACAACTCTCCTTTCCCACAAGTCCATCTCCCGTCCCATAAATCCTCCTCCCATCCCACAACTCCCTCTCCCTTCGCACTCCTCCCTCCCCTATCCCCAGGAAGTAATCTGGAGTGAGCGCCTAATATACGTGTTTTTGTTGAGACAGCCAAAATATTTTGCCAGGGTCCAAGGTGGGGGTGCTACGGCTACCTGTTGTGTGTGGTGTGTGTGTGTGTGTGTGTGTGTGTGTGTGTGTGTGTGTGTGTGTGTGTGTGTGTGTGTGTGTGTGTGTGTGTGTGTGTGTGTGTGTGTGTATTTACTATTTGCGCCTGCAGAATCGAGCTATTAGCTCTTGGATCCCGCCTTCCTAATCAATATTTTCCTTCTATTATGTCTGCTACATATATATTTCTCTAACACGAGCGTGCCCACACACATCCTTAGTAAGCAGTCCTTAGCAGCTGTCTAACTCCTAGGTACCTATTGACTGCTAGATGAACAGGAGCATCAGAGTGAAACAAACTGCCGATTTGTTTCCGCCACCGCCGGAAATCGAACCCGGGGCATTAGGACTACGACCCCTCTGAGTGCTGTCCACTCAGCTGCGTAACCCCCTAAGTATACGTGTGCGTGTGTACTCACCTAGTTGTGATTACGGGGGATGAGCATTGGCTCTTTGGTCCCGCCTCTCAACTGTCAATCACCTGGTGTACAGGTTCCTGAGCCTACTGGGCTCTGTCATATCTACATTTGAAACTGTGAATGGAGTCAGCCTCCATCACAAATCTGCCTAATGCATTCCAT
>NC_091215.1:30069272-30091772 GCF_040958095.1 Procambarus clarkii | reverse complement strand
ATTACCGCCCCTGTTTGATGGTAATCCTCTGCTGGATTACCTCCCCTGCTTGATGATAATCCTCTGCTGGATTACCGCCCCTGCTTGATGATAATCCTCTGCTGGATTACCGCCCCTGCTTAATGATAATCCTCTGCTGGATTACCTCCCCTGCTTGAGGGTAATCCTCTGCTGGATTACCGCCCCTGCTTGATGATAATCCTCTGCTGGATTACCGCCCCTGCTTAATGATAATCCTCTGCTGGATTACCTCCCCTGCTTGAGGGTAATCCTCTGCTGGATTACCGCCCCTGCTTGATGATAATCCTCTGCTGGATTACCGCCCCTTCTTAATGATAATCCTCTGCTGGATTACCTCCCCTGCTTGAGGGTAATCCTCTGCTGGATTACCGCCCCTGCTTGAGGGTAATCCTCTGCTGGATTACCGTCCCTGCTTAATGATAATCCTCTGCTGGAATCCTCTGCTGGATTACCTCCCCTGCTTGAGGGTAATCCTCTGCTGGATTACCGCCCCTGCTTGATGATAATCCTCTGCTGGATTACCGCCCCTGCTTAATGATAATCCTCTGCTGGATTACCTCCCCTGCTTGAGGGTAATCCTCTGCTGGATTACCTCCCCTGCTTGAGGGTAATCCTCTGCTGGATTACCTCCCCTGCTTGAGGGTAATCCTCTGCTGGATTACCTCCCCTGCTTGAGGGTAATCCTCTGCTGGATTACCGCCCCTGCTTAATGATAATCCTCTGCTGGATTACCTCCCCTGCTTGAGGGTAATCCTCTGCTGGATTACCTCCCCTGCTTGAGGGTAATCCTCTGCTGGATTACCTCCCCTGCTTGAGGGTAATCCTCTGCTGGATTACCTCCCCTGCTTGAGGGTAATCCTCTGCTGGATTACCTCCCCTGCTTGAGGGTAATCCTCTGCTGGATTACCGCCCCTGCTTGAGGGTAATCCTCTGCTGGATTACCTCCCCTGCTTGAGGGTAATCCTCTGCTGGATTACCTCCCCTGCTTGAGGGTAATCCTCTGCTGGATTACCTCCCCTGCTTGAGGGTAATCCTCTGCTGGATTACCGCCCATGATTGGTAATAACCTCTCGTGCTGGATGTCCCTCACAGCAAAATGTCTGCAAACTAAATCCTGGTCATATTTAATGAGATCTCATGAACGTGGAGCGGAAGTGACACCTGGCAGTGTTTAAGGGTTATGGAGTCTTTAAGAGTTTTTGAATACACGGAAAGGGAGATGGCATGAAAATTTGTCTTGTGCGGGAGCGGCGAGAGGATTGTGTTGTGAAAATTCATACATGGTTTCAAATGTAGATATGATAGAGCCCAGTAGGCTCAGGAGTCTGTTTACCAGTTGATTGACAGTTGTTACGCGGGACCAAAGAGTGAGAGCTCAACTCCCGCAAGCACAACTAGCGAGTACAAATAGGTGAGTACGTACACACACACACACACACACACACACACACACACACACACACACACACACACACACACACACACACACACACACACACACAGGGGGTCTGTTAGCTGAACAGACAGCGCGCAGCACTCGTAATTCTGTGGCTCGGGTTCGATTCCCGGACCAGGCAGAAGCAAATGGACAAAGTTTCTTTCACCCCTGATGCCCGTGTTACGGAGCTGCTTCTTGGGGGGGGGGGTGTAATAAGTGTAATAGTTATTTACAGTTGATTGACAGTTGAGAGGCGGGCCGAAAGAGCAGAGCTCAACCCCCGCAAGAACAACTAGGTGAATGCACACAGTTTGGTCAGTTGACGATTCCTCCGCCAGCCGTTAAAACGCTTCAGCTCCTCAAAACACGTCCTTCCAACTGCATTGTGTTGACGTAACCTCTCACTAAACTTTGTAATTTGTCTTGGCACGAGCTGGAGCTCCTGGGCGTCGCAGACGGGGGAGTTATATTGTGTATCTTCCCCCGTCGCGTGGGACACGGAGCAACGCATTTGGGGTCCAGCTCCCTCATGCGTGCGGTGAAGGGATGCTTTGAACGTCTGGGTTTCTGGCGCTTTTTGAAGGGAGACTTTGAACCTCTGGTTCTCTCAGACAGATCTTGGGAGAATACTTTTCATCGTTTCTTTATGGGAGTGGTCGTGAAAGGACATCATTTTCAGATAGGGCGCGGAGAAGATCGTGTGTAGTGGAGATATTATGGTATTGCCGGCCTTACCAGGGTCGCCTAAATTTCGTATTCCGAAACTTTTGAGTATCCCTTGAAAACCTGGGTCCGAGGTTCTTGTGGACGCCGAATTTCGTTTTTAGCCTTAGGACATGCAGAGACAGAATGCCAAAGGCGTCGAAGGCGATATCCCGTTCTTGCCCTTTGGCTTACTCCTCACAATCCCCCACCCCACACACACACTCACTCACTCACTCACTCACTCACTCACTCACTCACTCTTCAAGTGTAGATATGATAGAGCCCAGTAGGGTCAGGAACCTGTACATTAGTTGATTGACAGTTGAGAGGCGGGATCAAAGAGCCAGAGCTCAACTCTCGCAAGCACAACTAGGTAAGTACAACAAGGTAAGTACACCACACACGAGTATGCAGCTCCAGCCTGGGGTCCAAGCCTAGTTAAACACAAGGCAAAGTTAGAGAAGATTCAGTGGTATGCCACCAGACGAGTCCCAGAACTGTAAGAGGTATGAGCTACCAGGAAAGGCAGCAGGAGCTAAACCTCACGGCCCTGGAAGACAGAAGTGTAAGGGGAGACATGATCACCGTCTATAAAATTCTCAGCAGAATTGACAGGGTGGACAAAGACAAACTTTTTAACATGGGTGGAACACGAACAAGGGGACACAGGTGTAAACTTAAAGTACCCAAATGAGCCTCATAATTAGAATGAATCTAGTCAGTGTCAGAGTAGTTAACAAATAGAATGCATTAGGCAGTGATGTGGTGGAGGCTGACTCCATACACAGTTTCAAATATCGATTTGATAGAGCCCAATAGGTTCCAGAATTTGTACACCAGTTATTTGACAGTTGAGAGGCGGGACCAAAGAGGCAAAGCTTAACACCCCCCGCAAGCACAATTAGGTGAGTACACATATATAATCAGCAAGTGCTTTGCTGTATTTACCCAGCTTGTAAGGGACGGAGGTGGTTGTGCCCTCCCCACCAGAGGCTGAGGATCCCCGTCGACATGTCTCGGTTCGTTCATGAATGTCTGGTGGAAACCTAAGTTACGGTTTAGCGTGGGTTGGGATGTGTCTTGGTGGCCTGGTCGAGGACTGGGCCGCGGGGACTCTAAGCCCCGAAACCATCTCAAAGTAACATCATGGTTGGTGAGCTGGAGAGGCAAGGCAAGGCAATTATCAGGGGAAAGCGCCAAGCCATTACGACTATATAGCACTTAGAAGGGGTCAGGATTAGGATTTGGGATGGGACGGGGGGAAGGAATGGTGCCCAACCACTTGGACGGTCGGGGATTGAACGCCGACCTGCATGAAGCGGGACCGGCGCTCTACCGTCCAGCCCAAGTGGTTGGATAGAGACAAGTGCGAGACGTTTGTTGTTGTTGTTGTTATTATAGATTCAGCTACTCGGAACAAGCTCCAAGTAGCACAGGCTATGGTGAGCCCGTAGTGGACTTACCTGGCACAAGAACGGTGCGAGTGAGACGTTTGTATACTTATTGGTTCTTATTCACGTTATCGGGCGCGTGCACGGTTGCTCAGCTCCGGCAACGCGTTTTTTTTTTCATATTAAATTTTTGCGTAACTGGCTAAAGCGTTTACCTAGTGTTGGGTAGTTTATAATGTCAAAAAGTCTTCCTTACCCCGTGTTGGGGAATTCTTCACAACCAGAAAGTTATGTCAATTTAAAATCGGTTACTAGAGAGAAACTTTATTCTATATCAATGGAGTTTTTATTGTATTTCTCACTAATTTGTTGAACGAAGTCTGTTCAGCAAATTGATGGTGTAAGTCTTGTTTTTATACAGCCATGAGTGACCTTACATATACATATGTATAACGTAATGCTTTAATGTATTACTTTAACGTATAAAGGAATACTTTCCGCCATGAAACTCGTCAAAGACCTAAAAGTTACAAGTGTTTTGGTACAGTTTTTATTTTTTGAACCTGTTTGATCGCTCCTTCGCCGTTCCCAACCTCGATGGCGGGAAAGTGGATAAAGATGGGGACACGAGGGAAGGGGAGGTGGGGGGGAGGGAGAGGGAGAATAGATGTGAAAAGGAGAAATATAAGAAAAGGAGAAGTGATTGCAGGCGGGGCTGGGAGAGTCTGGGTTACATATTGAGTATGTAGATTGAGGCTTTTACCAACCACTTGCCGAAGTGAACAATGGTTAGGAAGGAAAAATGAAATAAAATTAAGAGCATAGAGGGAAGGGAGATGTATGGGGGAGGGATAAGAGAGAAACAAAGATGAAGGGAAAGCCAGTAATGAGAGACGAAGTTAGGGAGAAGGGTAATTGAATACGTGGAAAGATGAATGGAAAGGAAAAAGGAACATGAGATTAGATAAGTCACAGAGGAACAAAGGAAAGAACAAAAGATAAAGGAATATTGGAATACTAGAGGGAATGGAAAGAGAGAGAGAGGTGGAGGAAGAGACTAAGATACGGAACGGCTAAGACGAAGAAAGAGGACACAGGGAGAAAGAAAGTGGTTAAACCTAAAGGGAAAAGAAAACAATAAGAAATTGAACACGGAATATAGATAAGGAGAAACGGCGACTGAAAGGGAAAGAGGATAAACTTTATTATAGACGAAGGTTGGAAAGAAGCCACAGTCAGTGAAGTTAAGAAAGAGGACGAGAGAGAGGAAGAGGGATGAAATCGTCTGAAGAAAAGAGAAGACACAAAAGATTAATGTGAGGAGAAAGACGCAGGAAGTAAAGAAAGCAAATAGAGAGAATGAAATATAGGGAGGCGAGAAGAAACAAGAGAGAGGACCAAAGAGCCAGAGCTCAACCCCCGCAAGCACAATTAGGTGAGTATACACACACACACACACACACACTGTGTACTCACCTATTTGTGTCTACAGGATCGAGCATTGACTCTTGGATCCCGGCTTTCGAGCATCGGTTGTTTACAGCAATGAGTATGGTCCTATTTCTCTATCATACCTAGTTTTAAATTTATGAATAGTATTTGCTTCCACAACCTGTTCCTTAAGTGCATTCAATTTTTCCACTATTCTCACGCTGAAAGAAAACTTCCTAACATCCCTGTGACTCATCTGAGTTTCCAGCTTCCACCCATGCCCCCTTGTTCTGTTACTATTCCGTGTAAACATTTCATCTATGTCCACTCTGTCAATCCCCCTGAGTATTTTATACGTTCCTGTCATGTCCTCCCTCTCCCTTCTTCTTTCTACTGTCGTAAGGCACAGTTCCTTCAGGCGCTCCTCATACCCCATCCCTCGTAACTCTATAACGAGTCTCGTTGCAAACCTCTCAACCTTTTCCTGTTTCCTTATATGCTTCTTTAGATGGTTACTCCATGATGAGGCGGCATATTCTAAGACTGGCCTCACGTAGGCAGTGTAAAGCGCCCTAAATACATCCTTACTTAGGTTTCTGAATGATGTTCTAATTTTTTGCCAGTGTAGAGTACGCTGCTGTCGTTATCCTATTTATATGTGCCTCAGGAGATAAATTAGGTGTTACGTCCACGCCCAGGTCTCTTTCTCGCGTCGTCACAGGTAGGCTGTTCCCCTTCACTGTGTACTGTCCCTTTGGTCTCCTATCACCTAGTCTCATTTCCATAACTTTACATTTGCTCGTGTTGAACTCCAGTAGCCATTTCTCTGCAACCTGTTCAGGTCCTCTTGGAGGATCCTACAATCCTCATCTGTCACAACTCTTCTCATCAACTTTGCGTCATCCGCGAACATCGACATGTAGGACTCTACTCCTGTAAACATGTTATTATTAGAAATTATATTAGATATTAGAAATAAAATTGGACCCAGCACCGATCCTTGAGGTACTCCACTCGTTACTGTTCGCCAGTCCGACTTCTCGCCCCTTACCGTAACCCTTACCTTTACTTACCCTTAACTAACTTACCGTAACTACACACTGTGTGTGTGTGTGTGTGTGTGTGTGTGTGTGTGTGTGTGTGTGTGTGTGTGTGTGTGTGTGTGTGTGTGTGTGTGTGTGTGTGTGTGTGTGTGTGTATGTGTGTGTGTGTGTGTGTGTGTGTGTGTGTGTGTGTGTGTGTGTGTGTGTGTGTGTATGTATTGGATGTGGGTCGTTATAAAGGTTAATAGTTCTTATTATTCAGTTGGAGCACAGTAGACATGAAGGTGACGAGGGGGTGTCATCTTCACCAGTGGTAGACAGCCCAATTTGAGGTGTTGACAAATGGAGATTGTCATGAGACATGTATAGACATGCGCCTGTCAAGAAGAATACACTGCAATATCCAGAGTGTAGACATGAGCCCCATCTACCTTGTGTTAGGGGAACATGATCACTATTGATACTATAGAGACGAACGTAATAATGAAATTGAACTGAAATGAGTGTAAAATGAGGTGAAATGAACCTGATCGGACAGTCTGTGATGGGCGGAGGACAGCCGGTGAAGGTGTTAAATTTGGACAACGGATGGAAACGCCGCCAGGGTGGAACACTGATGGCTATTGATCTGTTGGTGGGTGGTGGAGACCAGCTGTTGGTGGGTGGTGGAGACCAGCTGTTGGTGGGTGGTGGAGACCAGCTGTTGGTGGGTGGTGGAGACCAGCTGTTGGTGTGCTGGTGGGTGGTGGAGACCAGCTGTTGGAGTGTTGGTGGGTGGTGGAGAGAGACCAGCTGTTGGTGGGTGGTGGAGACCAGCTGTCATGGTTGTTAATGCGCGGAGGCGGCCAGCTGCTGGGAGCAAAGTCCTGCAGCTTAAAATATTGGAGTATTGAGGGAACCACCACCTGGAGATAATGCATGCAACTGACCGGCTGTTGGTGCTGGCAGGCTGTGCGTCACAGACCAACTACTCACGCCTATGTATGGCCAAGGCAGCACATATTAACCACTGTCTTCCAACTAAGATAAATGCTGGTGCTGTGACGCCCCCTGGTGCTGTGACGCCCCCTGGTGCTGTGACGCCCCCTGGTGCTGTGACGCCCCCCTGGTGCTGTGACGCCCCCTGGTGCTGTGACGCCCCCTGGTGCTGTGACGCCCCCCTGGTGCTGTGACGCCCCCCTGGTGCTGTGACGCCCCCCTGGTGCTGTGACGCCCCCTGGTACTGTTATATGAGTACCCGGATTAACCTTGATATCACATCTAAATCTTTTCCCCCCTTGAGGTGGAGAGGGATTCCCAGAGGCCGCCGACTCTCCTATCCATCACCTGTGACTAGCCAAAGGACACTATTCTTGACACCTAGATCACCCTCCTCAACACTCGTTATGAATGATGTTTTACACCTGTCGTTAAATCTCGCGATGAGATGCGGGGTTTATAGAGGCTGCATCCAGGAGCTTCGGAGATGAAAAGTGCGCCGCACCATCATCACTATAATCTCTATTGGTGTTATGCTAAGAGTTGTTGACGCCTCTTGGCGTAAGATCAGTACTGCTGGCAGCTGCCTTGTGGGGCTACAGGTCTTAATCCGGGCTGGCTTTACCTTGGTGGATCTCCAGGGTTTTTCCTACGTAGATCACCTTGTTATGAAAATTGGTTCGAAAATAGATCGAAACTTATGAAAATTGGTTTCATTGTGCACGAAAACAATTCATGTATTCACAGGACAGTTCTTGATGGTATTCATGTCTCTGGTGACTGGAGACAAACGAAGTACCCGAGGTAACTCGAGCACCCTTGTCACCTCTCCCTGCTCTTTCCCCTCGCAAATTCCATCATATTTTTATTGTCTTTTGTTCCCCTGCTTCGCCTGTGGAGCCTCTGGTGCTGTGACGCCCCCCCTGGTGCTGTGACGCCCCCTGGTGCTGTGACGCCCTCCTGGTGCTGTGACGCCCCCTGGTGCTGTGACGCCCTCTGGTGCTGTGACGCCCCCTGGTACTGTGACGCCCTCTGGTGCTGTGACGCCCCCTGGTACTGTGACGCCCTCTGGTGCTGTGACGCCCCCCCTAGTGCTGTGACGCCCCCATGGTGCTGTGACGCCCCCCCTGGTGCTGTGACGCCCCCTGGTGCTGTGACGCCTTCCTGGTGCTGTGACGCCCCCTGGTCCTGTGACGCCCCCTGGTGCTGTGACGCCCCCCTGGTGCTGTGACGCCCCCCCTGGTGCTGTGACGCCCCCTAGTGCTGTGACGCCCTCCTGGTGCTGTGACGCCCCCTGGTCCTGTGACGCCCCTTGGTGCTGTGACGCCCCCCCCCCTGGTGCTGTGACGCCCCCCCTGGTGCTGTGACGCCCCCCTGGTGCTGTGACGCCCCCCTGGTGCTGTGACGCCCCCCTGGTGCTGTGACGCCCCCCTGGTGCTGTGGCGCCCCCTGGTGCTGTGACGCCCCCTGGTGCTGTGACGCCCCCCTGGTGCTGTGACGCCCCCCTGGTGCTGTGACGCCCCTGGCACATTGGTCAAACAATCTTATCTTACTCAACTGGAATTCACTGTATCTTGAGCTTGCTTACTCAACACATTACAATTCACTGTATCTTCAGCGGCCTTCTGGAGCCTCCGTGATGCAAATTCTAGGAAGGGTGAAATATCTAGAACCCTAGATGGCAATTCTAGAAGGGTAAACTTTTTAACTTTAGAGTAAACCAACAGAATATCCATAATAAAGCTGTGAACGAGTTTTCCAGACCCTTGATGTTAGGCCTTGAAGTGTAAACTTACACAATTCCTGTAATTCTAGATATTTTAAGCACCAACATACGTTGTTGGTCCTATATATACTTGTGAGGGTCTAGAACATTGGTCGGTGCATTAGCCACGAAGTGAGAGATTTATTTTTTTTTTTAAATTTTGCCCCGAGGGGCGAGTTTATTGGGCAGCGCCACTCATCTTGTGAGTGAACATACCGCCATAGCAGAATGTACAACACTCCCCAATAGGAAGAAAACCCGCTGGGAGAGATTTGTTTTGTGTTTTTGAAGTGAAAGAAAATAGACAGGTGGGAAGAGAATAGGGGAATAGGAAAGGGATGTCAGAGGGAGAGGAACGTCAGAGGGGAAAGGAATCCTGATTCGAGGAAAGAGTGAAAAGTGGAGGGGGGGGGGGGGGTTACCTGGTTGATACCTGCTTGATGGGGTTCTGGGAGTTCTCCTACTCCCCAAGCCCGGCCCGAGGCCAGGCTCGACTTGTGAGAGTTTGGTCCACCAGGCTGTTGCTTGGAGCGGCCCGCAGGCCCACATACCCACCACAGCCCGGTTGGTCCGGCACTCCTTGGAGGAATAAATCTTGTTTCGTCTTGAAGAGGAAACTAGATTTACTAGGGGGAAACTAAGAAACTAACTAAACTAAGAAACTAGAGGGGGGGGGGAGATAGGAAGGGCGAAGAGAGACAGGACTGTGGAACAAGCTTATCAACAAGTTTGTTAACATTAATTTTTAAATTTTCTAATTAAACCTTAAAATATAGCAATGTAATTTTAAATAGTCGTCAGCTCATAACTCTATTCCATAATTTAGGTAAAAACATTACTTTAAATTGATATACCGGTAAGTTACATGAAGAGTGTAGCGTGGAAACAGCACACTCAGGCTTGAGGAGAGTGCGGCAGTAGAGTGCAAAGTTAACACAGTCAGAAGCCGCCTGCGAGCACACCCACGTAAATAAAGAGGAGTTAATAAAATTAATGGATCTGTAGAAATAAAAATAAACAAAAGATTGAATATCAAAGATTAAAATCGCACAAACAGAATAACTGGATAATAACTCCAGTTATTTAAACTGGTTAATTACTACCTATATCCCTTGTACTACCTAATTACTACTTAGTTATCCGGACACGGGGGGTAAGATCAGGGGCCAGATTCACGAAACAGTTACGCAAGTACTTACGACCGTGTACATCCTTTCTCAATCTTTGACGGCTTTGGTTACGTTTATTAAACAGTTTACAAGCATGAAAACTTTCCAATCACCTGTTGTTATTGTTATAAACAGCCTCCTGGTGCTTTGGAGCTCATTAACTGTTTAATAATTGTAAACAAAGTCACCAAAGATTGAGAAAAGGTGGACAGGTTCGTAAGTGCTTGCGTAACTGCTTCGTGAATCTGGCCCCAGGTCAACGCCAGTCTCCTTGCACTCGGTATAACTATACAAATTTGAACACTTGAATCGATCAACCATTGCCCCATCCCTAATATAAATCATAAACAGAAACACCGTTATAATTTCACTCGTATAATAACTAAATTGTTAGCTACCTAGACCGGGCCGCGAGGACACTAAAGCCCCGAAATCATCTCAAGATAACCTACCTAGAACAGTCTTAATTGTATCACTCATAGGACAAATGGGTATTTCTAGCCGTTCTTTTTTATTGCCATAAAAGTAAGCGTCAAGTAATGAAAGTCAACAAACATTAAGCTCCCACCAACTTAATCTCATCAACACAATGCAAGATAACGCCTGGAGTTGACACGTTCCGCACTTCTCATCTCTATCCTTATCATCAGTGAACGTGTAATAATATCAACACATAGGGAACGGGGGTTTTGAAAATCGTACTGGGGAATATTGGGAAGCGATATCACTGGAAAATGCAGTTTAAATAAAAGTATTCAGTAGTGTTGACTCTCCAAAGGCAAATAGTCAGCACTCTCCAGATAATGTTGGTCCAACAGGCTGTTGTAGTTGACACATGGCGCCACGGGAAGGGAGAAGGAAAAGGAACTATCAGGAAAAAAGCGCCAAGCCATTCCGACTATGAGGAATGTATATGTTTATCTCTCAGAATGTTTGGTAATATGTTTATTGCTTGTGATGTGTGTCTATATATGTATTAACATGATGTACTGAACGGGGTGAGAATAGCTTGAGCTACCTCATCCCTTTGTGTGTATTTTACCTCAATAAACTTATTTCAATTTCAATTCCGACTATGTAACACTTGGATGGGGTCAGGATAAGAATTTTGGATGGGACCGGGGGGAGGGGGGGGAGGAATGGTGCCCAACCACTTGGACGGTCGGGGGATTGAACGCCGACCTGCATGCAGCGAGACTGTCGCTCTACCGCCCAGCCCCAAATGGTTGGGCACAGGATGGGAGAACTAAGTCCTTCCTTTCACAAGGTGACAATCCTCGACTTACAGTAAATGCCATGTGTGGTTTATCTCTGATCTCAGACTTACATATTCTTGTATCTGTGTGAAATGAGTCTAAGCTGACTAATTCCCCTCCCATTCATACACATAACACCATGACTACATAAGTTACACACACAAAACATATCTGAAAAGTTCTCACAACCCTCTCCCATTTTATACTAAGTCTGAATTCTGCTTTCTCTCTCCTTCCCCTTTAAAAACAGGAATATTCCCATAGACTGCTGGCACAGTGCCTAGACCACAGCTGGCCTGGCACCATATCGCGTGCACAATAACTACACTGGCAACAATAAGGAAGTCACTGCACGACAGGTTATCGTGTCGCCAAGTTACGCGCTGCCAAGTTACGCGCCGCCAAGTTACGCGCCGCCAAGTTACGCGCCGCCAAATTATGCGCCGCCAAGTTACGCGCCGCCAAGTTACGCGCCGCCAAGTTACGCGCCGCCAAATTACGCGCCGCCAAATTACGCGCCGCTAAGTTACGCGCGGCCGCCGGCACTGGGGAGTCTAGCCTCTGTCAACTGTCATCTTCTTGAGGTTATCTTGAGATGATTTCGGGGCTTAGCGTCCCCGCGGCCCGGTCCTCGACCAGGCCTCCTTTTTGTTACACCCCCCACCCCCCAGGAAGCAGCCCGTAGTAACTGTCTAACTCCCAGGTACCTATTTACTGCCAGGAAACAGGGCCATCAGGGTGAAAGAAACATTTTGCCCATTTGTCTCCGCCTCCACCGGGGATCGAACCCGGAACCTCAGGATTACGAAACCGAAGCACTGTCCACCCAGCTATTTGACGCCCTTACCAGTCATTACCTTAAGAAATATATATAACACAGTTCTCCAGACGCCACTTGTGAGTACAGCCAGGGACACCCACGGATACAGCCATGGACACCCGCGGATACAGCCAAGGACACCCGCGGATACAGCCAGGGACACCCACGGATACAGCCAGGGACACCCGCGGATACAGCCAGGGACACCCACGGATACAGCCAGGATACAGATGCATCTCATTACAGCCAGGAGTGCCGAGATAAGTGCGACAGTCAGCCGAGAGTTACTCCACTGTCTCCCGCGAGAATGCTGCAACTGACAGCTGGAACCCAGTGTAATCCATCCCATATGTGTCGCTACTCCCTTCCCCCCAGAGAGAGGCCCCCGAGGCCCCTCAACCCCTGACGAGCCGCCTGGGTCATCCCTCCCTACCAGGGCAGCTGCCCCTGAAGGCAACTGGGATTTCCCTGGACACAGCATGAGGAAACAAGGTCCGGGTTATAATGGGTTAGTTAATATTCCATCCTCGGGACTCTGGCGAGGCTCCGCTGATATGTTGGCCGTATTCCCTGCACCGTGGGTGGGTGGGTGCTAGACTGTGGCGCCGTGGGTGCTCCACTGTGGCGCCGTGGGTGGGTGATGGGTGGGTGCTCCACTGTGGCGCCGTGGGTGGGTGATGGGTGGGTGCTCCACTGTGGCGCCGTGGGTGGGTGATGGGTGGGTGCTCCACTGTGGCGCCGTGGGTGGGTGATGGGTGGGTGCTCCACTGTGGCGCCGTGGGTGGGTGGGTGGGTGCTCCATTGTGGCGCCGTGGGTGGGTGATGGGTGGGTGCTCCACTGTGGCACCGTGGGTGGGTGATGGGGGTGGGCTCCACTGTGGCACCGTGGGTGGGTGGGTGGGTGCTCCACTGTGGCGCCGTGGGTGGGTGATGGGGGTGGGCTCCACTGTGGCACCGTGGGTGGGTGATGGGGGTGGGCTCCACTGTGGCACCGTGGGTGGGTGGGTGGGTGCTCCACTGTGGCGCCGTGGGTGGGTGATGGGTGGGTGCTCCACTGTGGCACCGTGGGTGGGTGGGTGGGTGCTCCACTGTGGCGCCGTGGGTGGGTGATGGGGGTGGGCTCCACTGTGGCGCCGTGGGTGGGTGATGGGGGTGGGCTCCACTCTGGCGCCGTGGCCAGCCGTTTTCAATACGTATTGTCTGGCGTTTAAAAGTAGACCCAATTGCAGCTATATTGTTCGTCGCACGAGGCTTGTTCCAGTCACTGGTTTTGTAAATTACATTTTTTTTGTAGCGAGGTGATTGTGAACTCTAACGACCTGGAGTTCAGTTTAGCGTGGCTTGTAGAGTGTCACTTCTGGCCGAAGGCCGGGACGCAGGACACGATATAGTGGTTCCAACAGTTCGGTTCTTCCTCCCGGGGGACTGGTTCGGTTCTTCCTCCCGGGGAACTGGTTCGGTTCTTCCTCCCGGGGAACTGGTTCTGTTCTTCCTTCTGGGGAACTGGTTCTGTTCTTCCTTCTGGGGAACTGGTTCGGTTCTTCCTCCCGGGGAACTGGTTCGGTTCTTCCTCCCGGGGAACTGGTTCTGTTCTTCCTTCTGGGGAACTGGTTCGGTTCTTCCTTCTGGGGAACTGGTTCGATTCTTCCTCCCGGGGAACTGGTTCGGTTCTTCCTCCCGGGGAACTGGTTCGGTTCTTCCTCCCGGGGAACTGGTTCGGTTCTTCCTCCCGGGGAACTGGTTCGGTTCTTCCTCGTGGGGAACTGGTTCGGTTCTTCCTCGTGGGGAACTGGTTCGGTTCTTCCTCGTGGGGAATTGAGTGAGTACTAAATCTGTTTTTCGGCGCCAGAAGAATAAATTGATGCAGTCACTTAAGGATTATTTACGCCTCTGACGTGTTTAAGTGCTTTCGAATGTTTCCAGTTACTGTCCATCTTTTCCAGACTATTTGCTCTCGTCGGAGTGATTATTCCAGTCGATGTCGGACTGCACACCTCTCTCGCTCATGGTTCCAGGAGCTGCTAGTGACATTGTAGCAATAATGAGCAGTGTGAGGGTCATTTGCATTCCATCTTTGATTGGTAGCACCATATGAGTCAGTATGAGTGGTAATAATGCCTCCGGCAGGGATTATATAATATCATTAATTAGTAATGAGTAACAAGAGTTCACAAGCATCACCAGCGATCAGGAATGAGGATAGCTAAAGCTCAATACGATAACCAAGGTGGGAGTTGACACAAGGCAGCAACCGGTCTGTTATCGATCACTGGCTTTTCCGGGCCAACCTGTAGCTCCTTCCTCTCCCCGCCTCTCCCCGCCTCTCCCCTCTTCCACACCCAGACAGTCGCCGTACCTTCATCTGTCCTCTTTCAAGTTTTGTTAACTTGTCTCCATCTTCCTATCCCCTCTGTTGTGTCTCGTCTTTCTCTGTTACTCTCTGTGCCTTCTCTTACCTTGTATTGATCATTACTGCCTCCCTCCCTCTCACTGACCATTCCTCCTTCCCCTCCTTCCCTTCTCTCTCTCTCTCTCTCTCTCTCTCTCTCTCTCTCTCTCTCTCTCTCTCTCTCTCTCTCTCTTTCTCTCTTTCTCTCTCTCTCTCTCTCTCTCTCTCTCTCTCTCTCTCTCTCTCTCTCTCTCTCTCTCTCTCTCTCTCTCTCTCTCTCTCTCTCTCTCTCTCTCTGTCTCTCTCTCTGTCTCTCTGTCTCTCTCTCTCTCTCTCTCTCTCTCTCTCTCTCTCTCTCTCTCTCTCTCTCTCTCTCTCTCTCTCTCTCTCTCTCTCTCTCTCTCTCTCTCTCTCTCTCTGTCTCTCTCTGTCTCTCTCTGTCTCTGTCTCTGTCTCTCTGCCTCTGTCTCTCTCTCTCTCTCTCTCTCTCTCTCTCTCTCTCTCTCTCTCTCTCTCTCTCTCTCTCTCTCTCTCTCTCTCTCTCTCTCTCTCTCTCTCTCTCTCTGTCTCTCTCTCTGTCTCTCTGTCTCTCTGTCTCTCTCTCTCTCTCTCTCTCTCTCTCTCTCTCTCTCTCTCTCTCTCTCTCTCTCTCTCTCTCTCTCTCTCTCTCTCTCTCTCTCTCTCTCTCTCTCTCTCTCTCTCTCTCTCTCTCTCTCTCTCTCTCTCTCTCTCTCTCTCTCTCTCTCTCTCTCTCTCTCTCTGTCTCTCTGTCTCTCTGTCTCTCTCTCTCTCTCTCTCTCTCTCTCTCTCTCTCTCTCTCTCTCTCTCTCTCTCTCTCTCTCTCTCTCTCTCTCTCTCTCTCTCTCTCTCTCTCTCTCTCTCTCTCTCTCTCTCTCTCTCTCTCTCTCTCTCTCTCTCTCTCTCTCTCTCACTCACTCCCAAGCTTCACAAGATTGCCACCACTAAAGTGTAGCCTAATGGTTGCACCCATTTACTAATGGTATCCCATCTAATGGTTGTGTATGGTTGCATACACACAAAGACTGACCAAAGAGCCAGAGCTCAACCCCCGCAAGCACAATTAGGTGAGTACACACAGAGGGGTCTGATAGCTTAGTGGACAGCGCGCAGGGCTCGTAATTCTGTGGCCCGGGATCGATTCCCGGACCAGGATGAAACAAATAGGCAATTTTTCACCCTGGTGCTCCTGTTACCTTGCAGGGAGTCTGGGAGTTAGACAACTCTCGACTTTCCTTCAGGTCTCCAGCTATTTTTCACGTGTTTTCTCACGTTATTTCCATCTCTTGTCTTCAGTTCCCACAGTGAAGCACAACCTTCCCGGGGCGACGGTGGTGGAGTCCTCGGGCGGTCTTGGGAGCAGTAGTGTCTGCTCTCTGACCAAGTACTCCCCTAGTTGTACTTGCGGGGGTTGAGCTCTGGCTCTTTGGCTCCGCCTCTCAACTGTCAATCAACTAAGGGTGTTCCATCCTCTTGGGTCACAGAGGCCTATTCTCTCTAGTTTGACGATTTTATGTTGAGAAACATAGTAGATTTGTTAACATGGTTGAAGCTAGATTATTAATATATTTATACAGCGCCATTAATCTCATTGTTATAGTCCCAGACAAGTGGTTTATTCTCGCTGCCCTCTACTCCTTCCTTTATTCTCTTCCCCTTCCCCTTTCCTTTCTTTCCCTCTCTCCTCTTTATCCTTCTCCTTTCCTTCATTTAGGTAGGCTACTTCCCACAGATTTTATATTATTGATGACTTTTTATTACACTTAAACTTGATATCGCCCGCTAATGAGGTATTCCCGGTATGGATATCTTGTGGGATATCTTCCCCACAATGTTCACTCAACTTACACCCCAACCAATAGGTAAATGGTGGGGTAATTGTATGTTTAAGGAATAGTGTATTGTATTTACTGTATCACGGGGTGGTCAGGATTTGTATTTTGTAATGTTAATTGTATCGAGGTTCCCGTCCTCATATAGCTTCCTCGGTCACACATGATGAGTGAATATCTTGGTTGTAGGTAATTTCATTACTAATATTTTTCACTTAATTTTCTTTTTTGTTTCTGAATATTTTTAATATATAAATCTGTGTATTTTTTGTTTTGTTCGTCAAAGGTGAATTGGAGATATTTTCGTTTCCTGTTGCTGATGATAGGAAGCTTTTTTTTTCGACTGATTGATGTTGTCTTAAGCTAAAGACCGATCTTTTCCTGTTCCTCAACTCCCACACCAGTTATCTAGCTCTCGGTAAGCTAATTCCCGCCAAACACACACCGAAACTACGACGTTGGTACAACGTTCGAACAAGTTTTAACACCTAACCAATTATAGTAACCAGTATAACAAGTTGTAACAACGTTCTAATATGTCATAAACACGTTAAGCCAAGATGTAACAACTTTATTACAAGTTGTAACAAGCGGAAAATAGAGACAGTTTCGGTTTGTGTTTCCAGGGTTACTGTTAGGTGAACAGAAGCATCTGGTGTAAGGAGATGTGCTCAAACCCCTCGCACTGCTAGGGAAGAGAACCCGGGACCAGTCCGTTGTGAGCAGATTGCGTTAACTACTGTACCATAATCTTATAAATTATTTTCGCATTGCTCTCATGTTTACTTCCTCCATCTTCAAGTATTGACAATTAACAGAGGAGATATGATCACCACATAAAATATACTAAGGAGGGAAATAGGTAAGGTGGACAAGGATAGCCTCTTCAGATTGTGAGAAAGCAGGACAATAGTATATAGATAGGAACTGGAAACGCAAATGAGCCGAAGGGACGTGAGAACGTCTGCCTGTACAGGGAGTAAGTGGAATGTTCTAAAAGGAAGGAAGGAGCTATCAGGGGAAAGCGCCAAGCCATTACGACTGTATAGCACTTGGAAGGGGGTCAGGATAATGATTTGGGATGGGACGGTGGGGAAGGAATGGTGCCCAACCACTTGGACGGTCGGGGATTGAACGCCGACCTGCATGAAGAGAGACCGTCGCTGTACCGTCCAGCCCAAGTGGTTGGGCTGGAATGCTCTAACGGAAGAAGTGGAAACCACCTCCATCCACAACTTTTAATAACAACATTTGACAAAGCATTTGAAAGTCAGAATGGCTCAATTGCAACGCAGCAGGCATCAAGCTAATAGGCGGGGCTTAAAGAGCTGCTCCTCATGCCCCCGTAGACACTCATAGGTAAGTAGTGATAGGTAAGTATTAAAGCTGTACCTAAGAGTCCAGACACACACATCACATAGACACTCATAGGTAAGTAGTGATAGGTAAGTATTAAAGCTGTACCTAAGAGTCCAGACACACACATCACATCAATTTGAATGTATATTGGCCCAGCTCAACCCAGCGAAAACTCGTGAAGATTTTCTGGTAAGATATCTTTGATGTCAATTGTTGTTTTGGTTTCCAGGTTTTTCAATTAGAAAATGAATTAGGTCTTTTGACGTGTTGAAGATGGTAGATTGGTTGGTGGAGGTGGGCGTGTGTGCTGATTGGTTTGGGCATGGATTGGTACTCACCTAGTTGTACTCGTCTAGTTATGTTTGCTGTGGTTGAGCTCTGGCTCTTTGGTCGCGCCTTTCTACTGTCAGTCAACTGGTGTAAGATTGCTGAGCCTATTGGGTTCTATCATATCTACATTTGAAACTGTGTATGGAGTCAGCCTCCACCACACCACTGCCTAATGCATTCCATCTTTTAACTACTCTGACACTGAAAAAGTTCTGTCTAATGACTCCGTAGCTCATTTGGGTACTAAGTTTCCACCTGTGTCCCCTTGTTCGCGTACCACCCGTGTTAAACCCAAGGAGGGTAGAAATAATCTAAACTACTCTATCTTTTTGAGATGTATCTTATTATCTCAATAAATGTACTTGAACTTGAACCGTGCTAAACAGTATATTTTTTATCTAACCTGACAATTCCTCTGAGAATTTTATAGGTAGTGATAATGTCTCCCCTAACTCTTTTGTCTTCCAGTGTCGTGAGGTTTAGTTCCAGTAATCTTTCCTTGAAGCTCATACCCCTCAGCTCGGGGACTAGCCTGGTGGCATACCTCTGAACCTTTTCTAACGTCATTTTGTGTTTGACTAGATATGGACTCCAGGCTGGAGCCGCATATTCCAGTATTGGTTTGACATACTCTGGGAAATTTGGGCGTGTGTTGATTGGTTTGGGCGTGGGTTGGTGAGCGTGGGCGTGGGTTGGTGAGCGTGGGCGTGGGAAGGTGGGCATGGGATGGTGGGCTTCTGTGCGTTAACGTTTAAGTGATGCAGCGTAATAATACCTAACTAGTTGTATTGCTAGATGATAAAGTAGCCTACAATCTCTCAGCCTTGAAGTAACTAGTGCGGGTGGGAGGGAGGGTGATAGGAAGGAAGAGGGGGCGGGGTTAAATAGCAGGGGACAGGGGTTGTGCGGGTTTCAGCTTCAGTACTTAAACCCTGCCTTGTAATCTTCAGTCGTCTGGTGTATTGATCCCAGAGGTCTCTATAGCTTGGGTCACGTGTACGGTCGACTCCGTCTATGTATTCTGACGCTACAATTGTACTAACTCCTAATGTCACGGGGTAAAAAGAGATAAGAGAAATACAGTTAACATTGTTATTAGTAAAGCGACTGTTAGGGGACATTTAGCTGGCTGTGGGATACTACTTGTTCCAAACTATCTTCTGCATGCAACGTCGCCTGCAAAGATCCGGCAGCTACCAGTTGCCGGATATGTTTTGGGAACATATTCTACACATCGTGGGAACATATTCTACACGTCCTGGGAACATATTCTACACGTCGTGGGAACATATTCTACACATCGTGGGAACATATTCTACACGTCCTGGGAACATATTCTACACATCGTGGGAACATATTCTACACATCGTGGGAACATATTCTACACATCCTGGGAACATATTCTACACATCCTGGGAACATATTCTACACATCCTGGGAACATATTCTACACATCCTGGGAACATATCGTTGAGTGGCGCCTCACTGTGGACGGTTCGCCTCAAGACAGCCCATCACTTTGGACGTGAGAATCCTTTAATGCGAAACCTGGCAAAATGATCCTGCCAGGTCATCATCATATTTTTAGATTAATGTGACGAGCGCCTAGTACATGTACAGGAGTTACTAATGGCGAACACCAATTTATTTGGAGTTAGGCTTCAGGGAAATGCAGGTGGAACGCTTATGATCAGTTTATTCAATAACTTAGATGCTTATACACTGAGGGCTTAATTACTTTGGACTGGTGCCGTACAAAATTAGTTGCATCAGAGAGATACGTAATAGTCTACCTGATCAATACTGGAAAATACTGGAAAACCTCACTTAGCGCTGTCAAGACAACCAATCAATTAACTCTCTTCCTTTCACTAACAGTATACAGAGGCGGGACACGTGGCCCTCAATGAGATACTCGGGTAGTCACAGGAATACACAGTAAAGCAATCAAAATAATTTGTCAATGATACAATCAAATGATCATGCAAATACATGTTAATGGGATGCAACAGTAATATACACCGACAAGATGTATGATGTGTGTGTGTATAGACTTTCACTCGTCGCTAATGAGTGACACTCGCTCAGGTTCAACACCACGCTACAACATAGGTAAGCCAGTGTTCACTGACCTTTCACGGGTTATTCATGCCCGTGCCACCTCCTGGGTGGCATAATCTTCATCAATCAATCACTGACAGTCTGCCGTGTCTCGACCCTCACCTGTTGCAGGTGTTACCTGGGCGTGACTTATTGGCAGGTCACACAATAACACAAAACCTTCAGTTCCAAACCCAAATTTTGCACTCGCAGTGGCTGGCTACACTCGTGCACTAGTGCACTCACACACCACAAGCGGGTCCGCAGGTGGTCTGGCAGCAGGTTCGTGCACTTTCTGCACGTGGCAGCGTGTGAGCAGTTCAGTCGCAGGAGGCTGCAAATGCTCATTTCCGCACGTGGACCATGTGAGATATGAGGGTGACGGCTGGCGTCAAGTGGCGCGCGACTCCTGCTGGGAAGACAGCGGTGCTGCGCGTGCGGCAAACTTTGTGTTCCGACAGCACAGGAACAGCAGCTGATCTTGTCACAGCACAGGTACAGCAGCCGATCTTGTCACAGCACAGGTACAGCAGCCGATCTTGTCACAGCACAGGTACAGCAGCCGATCTTGTCACAGCACAGGTACAACAGCCGATCTTGTCACAGCACAGGTACAACAGCTAATCTTGTCACAGCACAGGTACAACAGCTAATCTTGTCACAGCACAGGTACAACAGCTAATCTTGTCACAGCACAAATACAACAGCTAATCTTCACACAGATGATGACTGCACCCTTGCCCGGGTCACACAAACTGACCGTCTCACAGATTTCTCAGGATGGTTTTGTCACATTTGACTAGTCACCGGTGACGTCTTAAGACTTAAAGTTAAAGCTTAACTTAAAATAATGTCCAAACGCAATTCTAGGGCGATTGGGGACTACATGACGAAAACTCTTAATATAGAGTTACGGTTATGTGTTGGGAGCTTAGAGCAGTACACATACGGACAACACTGGATCTTGTCACACACTCACCTCCTGTAATATATATATATAGGGAAAGCATTATGAAATAATAGTACTATTTCTCTTCCAATCAGTATAGGCAAATCATCCTCACATCCTGGCATTATTTACTTTGAAATAAATGTAGACACATCATCCTATCTGAACACATAAATGGTTATCTTCAGAGAGAATATTGTATCAGTTACCACAAAAAAATATGGTACGAAATCTGGACTCAATTTATATGTAGTACTCTTTGTTACTCAAATGACTCAACTGTTTTGCATACTATATGGAATACAAATAGTGGCTTAGCTGATACTCTGTACTGTGTAAAGCCTCCCGAAACACAAGAGGCATTCAAGCACTCTTGTGTTTTTGCCGCCCCGCCATTAGTCTGTCCTCTATCTTCTCGCTCTAACGTTGACTCCCTACCTTGAAATATCAGATGACTTCTTCCTTTTAAACAGATTCACTATAATAATATTATTGTCGTAGATAATACAATGTTTACCAGTTACAGTTATTTAATAAATATAGGCAGAGCAGTTTCGGGCAGCGTCTGCCCGAAACGCTGCGCGTACTAGTGGCTTTACAAGTTTGTAAATACTATGCTATGTATTCTCACAAACCCAATGTACCTTCTTGTATATAAGTAAATAAATAGGGAAGCACTACTTACCTTGGCAGCGGGTTGATGGCCAACCTCTGGTCTACCAGCAGATCCCTGATGCGTCCCAACACAAACATGAAGCCAAAATGATTTATCTTGCCTCACAAATCCATATATATTCCTAACATCCACTTGGCCTTGCTGCCTCTGCAGCTTGTCAAGTCCTCTAAAAAAATACAACTGAAAATCGGAGGTGATGGTATTGGACCTGGGCTAAAGCAGGTAGAAATGAAGCGCTGAAACAACACTACCACCCGCTGCACCTTGCTCGTGTGACAGGGAGGAGGGAGAGAGAGCGAGAGTGAAGAATGAAGGGAAAGACTAATGTTTGATGTATGAGGGGAGAGAGGACAGAGACAGAAGAGAGAGGGGTTGGTTGCTACGAACAACACGTATATCTCCAGTGTTATTAACCTTAATCAACATTAAACTGGATATATGCAAAGGTAATAATCCTCAAGTCCTGAGAATATATTGCCCAAACTAAAGTAATTCCCCTTTAGCTTAATATGTTTACTTAGCAATTTGGCATTGACTGTGTACTTGTATTGATATAAAAGTCTAGGATGTGCATTGGTTTGCAGGAGGCAGAGCCATCAGAGTGTGTATATATGAATGCTACACAGTATTCATCTATAGACATCCGTATATGCTGAAATACAAGTGTAAAACCTCTCACACACTCACTGCTCCCTGACTAGAGGGAGCCAGCTTAGCTTAGCTGCCAACACCCACACATCGTGTCAGCAAGGCGGACAGCCCGCCGCCTGCTTTCATACCTCTCACTGTATTTCCCACTTCTAAACTTCCCTTCACCTATGGCTCTCCAT
>NC_091215.1:29972288-30068772 GCF_040958095.1 Procambarus clarkii | reverse complement strand
AGAACTCCAAGATGTAATCGGACTCACAGAAACAAAACTGTCAGGAGTCATAACAAACGCTGTGTTTCCAAAGGACTACTATATAATAAGGAAAGAGAGGGAAGGAAGATAAGGAGAAGTGGCCCTGCTGATAAGGAAGAACTGGAACTTTGCAGAGATAACAAGAAGAGAGATTTACAACCCTCCACTAAGTGACAGAAAACCCAGACAGGAGTTCGACAGGAACAAGACGCTCGGGGAATAATATTGCTAAGGACCCGGCCGACGAAAGCAATACATGCAAACGATTTCCTTCACCTAATGCATCTGTTCACCTAGCAGTAAATGGGGTGTACCTAGGAATACCTAGCTGCTACGGGCTGCATCCTGGAATTGTGCGAGAGCCGACGGTTAGGATGGCGGGGGTCCAAGAGCTAAGAGCTCGATCCTGCAGGCACAAATAGTAAATACACTCACTCATGATGTCTGTTACTCACTCTCCCCTCCCCCCCCCCCCCCCCAGTGCCGGCTGATAGTGAGTCATCTTCCTCTGAGAACCTCAAGTACTCATCTTCCTGCTCTGACGGAACTCACCATTCCTGCCTCGGCGCCCAGTTTCCACTCACCCTCGCTCTTCACTCATCTAGAGTGCCTTCCCCTCTGTCTTTACTCATCTAGAGTGCCACTGTGTGCTCTTACTCGTGTAGAGTGCCTTCCCCTCTGTCTTTACTCATCTAGAGTGCCACTGTGTGCTCTTACTCGTGTAGAGTGCCTTCCCCTCTGTCTTTACTCATCTAGAGTGCCACTGTGTGCTCTTACTCGTGTAGAGTGCCTTCCCCTCTGTCTTTACTCATCTAGAGTGTCCCTGTGTGTCCATACCCATCTAGAGTGCCTCCCTGTGTGTCCATACCCATCTAGAGTGCCTCCATGTGTACCCTTACCCATCTAGAGTGCCTTCCCATTTCCCTAAGACTATCTACACACCTAGATAGTCCTACCCACTTGCCTCCAACCACAGGATGGTGTAGGGGGGGGGGGGTGAGAAAGGTGTGAGAAAAGTCCTTTATTGCTGCTCCAAGTGTGTGGGACCCCTATTGTCTGATGAGGGGGGAGGGGGGTGCAAGACCCCCCCCCTCTTAACCCCCCCTCCTCCTCCTTGAGTACATGGTCCTCATGCACTCAAGGGACGGAGTGCATATATATATGTGTGTATGTATGTGTGTGTGTGTGGGTGTAGGTGTGTGTACGTCCATTCCGTTAAGAATGCGACGTATTTGGTAAACCTTTAAAAAAAGAAAGGATAGGGAAGGATATTCTCGAGCCCAGGATAGGATAGGTGGATAAAGAAGAGGGGGAGGAAAGAAACCAAGAGGGAGATGGATAAAAGAAAGAGGGAGTAAAGAGAGACAAAGACGATAAAGAGAAAAGCTGAAAAAGAGAGAGAGAGAAAGAGAGAGAGAGAGAGAGAGAGAGAGAGAGAGAGAGAGAGAGAGAGAGAGAGAGAGAGAGAGAGAGAGAGAGAGAGAGAGAGAGAGAGAGAGAGAGAGATTAAAGAGAGAGAGAAAGAATGGGTATGATGATAAAATAGGGAATTAGGTAGAAATTGGGAATATGTAGAAATAGGGTAAAGGTAGAAATAATGAATAGGTAGAAATAGGGGAATAGATCAAATAGAAAGAACTATGAAAACAGAGAGAAGAAGAAGAAGAACGAAGAATAATACAGTGAAAATCAAAGGAAGCGAAAAAGGAATAGAGAAAACAGAGAGAAAGAAGAGTGAAGGTGGAGGAGATTACATTCAAGAAAGTAAAGGGGAGATGGAAGATAAAGACACGAAGAATGGAAAGAATAGAATAAAAAGGGGAGAAAAATAGAGCATATTAAAATGAGGACAAAATGAAATCAAATAAAGAGATGATAGGGATAGAGGGAGCATAAAGAAAGCGACACGAAAGAGTCAATTGGAAAAAAATGGATAAAGATGGTGAAAAGAAAGAGAAAAAGGAAGCAAAAGAAGAAGAAGAAAAATGACCAAAAGAAAGAGAACTGTGGATAGATACATAAGAGAGAGAAGGAATAGCAAGAAGGGAATACACAGAAGAAACGGGAATAAGGAATAAATAGAAGGAGAGAGAGAGAGAGAGAGAGAGAGAGAGAGAGAGAGAGAGAGAGAGAGAGAGAGAGAGAGAGAGAGAGAGAGAGAGAGAGAGAGAGAACAGAGGATCATGGGAGTGAGACAGAGCTTGAGAAAGCACACCTGTTCCCTCACACCTGTTCCCCCACATCTGTTCCCCCACACCTGGTCACTGGCTCACTAACTTTAGGGTTTGGGTATTGGGTTTAAGGCCTATATACCTCTGGAGGGCTATTACGGCCTCTATCGCCGTCTCTACAGTGAGAGACGTAGCCCCGCGCTGACGTAGCCTCCGTAGCCCCTGACGTAGTTCGGGGCTACGAACTCCGTCAGAGTGGAGGCTACGAACTCCGTCAGAGTGGGGGTTACGAACTCCGCCAGAGTGGGAGCTACGAACTCCATCAAAGCGGAGGCTACGAACTTCGTCAGAGCGGGGGCTACGAACTCCGTCAGAGTGGAGGCTACGAACATCGTCAGAGCGGGGGCTACGAACTCCGTCAGAGTGGAGGCTACGAACTTCGTCAGAGCGGGGGCTACGAACTCCGTCAGAGCGGAGGCTACGAACTTCGTCAGAGCGGGGGCTACGAACTCCGTCAGAGCGGGGGCTACGAACTCCGTCAGAGCGGAGGCTACGAACTCCGTCAGAGCCGGGGCTACGAACTCCGCCAAAGCGGGTACTTCTTATTGGTAGATGCAAACTTAAGTCTTGTGAACAGTGGTGCTAGTTAGCGCCAAGTTTCAGTTCCTCAACGTTCATAGGCTGGACACTTCGACCAGCCGCCGGCGTCCTGTCCTCGTCGAGGCCACTAGTGTTAGCGGCCCTCAGGTAAATTCAGGTACGTCTGAAGAGCGGCCCCGTAGGTGGGGCTCGATTAGCATTTCTATCCCCTCAGGGATTCGAACCCGGAATTCCAGATTGTGAGTCAAGAACGAACCCAACTGTGCCATCCTAGGAGGGTGAAATATCTGTGGGCAAAATAGTCACGAGAGCTGTCGGGTATTGGGGTTAAAGGTCAAACGACCTACCAATACTTTTTTGAACAGTCTGTGGCTGAGTGGTTATAATACTGGACATACCAAGGGGCATGAAGGCCCTGGCTGCCTGGGTTCGAATCCTTCATGGGGGTCAAGAAGGAGAGGGAATTATCAGGGGGGAAAATGCCAAGCCATTACGACTATACAGCACTTGGAAGGGATCAGTATAAGGATTTAGGATGGGATGGAGGTGGGGGGGGGGGAACTGTATATGTATATGTATATATATATATATATATATATATATATATATATATATATATATATATATATATATATATATATATATATATATATATAACCTTCTGGATTCATATACCTTGGAGATGTAGTGAAGGGAGGAAGACGAGTCTGGAGGCAGACACACACATACACACCTGTGAAGTAGGGAACATCTGTTCAGCTTTGCCTCCACTCACCACAACTACCACCACACTGTGTCAACACACTACCACTTAACGACTGAACTAGGCTGTATCACAGGCCCCGTAACCTAATACCTCCAGCATCAATAGTCAGATCAATTATGTAATGTTTTTATCACCCAAAACACACACCCAAAACACACACACACACACACTGTCATCATATTTTTCTCACAGAGACATCATGCTAGTGTGATTTGTAGCGGCCACTGATGTCACCGAGAGAGAGAGATGTCAACTTTAAGACTTCGAGAAGTCTGACTGTCCCAATCTTCCAGCCAGCGATGGCTTCAGAATACAAGGTCTTCCTCACTATTAGGCCTGGTCGAGGACCGGGCCGCGGGGACGCTAAGCCCCTTGAAACCATCTCCAGGTAACCTCAAGGTAAACCTCCAGTTTGGCAAAATGTGTATAACTGCTTTGGTAAATTGAATCATGATATGGTACTTTAAATACGATTATTTTTAAGGCTGATGAATGTCTCAGATGAGTAGAAGATGCTGGTGGTCACTGTGAAGGATGTACTCTGCTAGTTGTGTTTGCGGGGGTTGAGCTCTGGCTCTTTGGTCCCGCCTCTCAACTGTCAATCAACTGGTGTACAGGTTCCTGAGCCTACCGGGCTCTATCATATCTACATTTGAAACTGTGTATGGAGTCAGCCTCCACCACATCACTGCCTAATGCATTCCACCTGTTCCATTCTCTTCCATATTTGATGCCGTCAGTGGCGTGGAGGAATAGACTATACATCCACTCCTGCTGGATAGATTGGACGATAACATTTCTATCATTTGATATAAATGGATGATATCCGTTATCTTTCGTGGTCGCGTCTGTTGCAGATAACCAAAATATATATATATGCACTGTTGGTGTCCCTTCTGCGTCTCTGACTGCTCTCTCCTGAACGTGAGAGAGCGCATGTGAATGAACACTATGTACCTACCTTCATGTTCTGACCATCTTGACAGAATGTTCGCAAGTGTTCCTATATTTGGTTACCTTGCGTCGTCGTCGTCGTCGTCGTCGTCGTCGTAGTAGTAGTAGTAGTAGTAGTAGTAGTAGTAGTAGTAGTAGTAGTAGTAGTAGTAGAGGTGACCCTTGAGGCTGTTCTGAAGTGCGAGGTGTTTACGAAATGACTCAGATTGGGTGCCTTTGGCCTGAGACGAATCCGTGTCATGTTTCGACGTGACATGACGTATCGTGACGTGACGTGACATGGATGGCCCAGGGTGAGATGATGAGCACTTCTTCGTGATGAAACCCTCAGCAGGCATGATGAAACCCTCAGCAGGCATGATGAAACCCTCAGCAGGCATGATGAAACCCTCAGCAGGCATAATGAAACCCTCAGCAGGCATGATGAAACCCTCAGCAGGCATGATGAAACCCTCAGCAGGCATAATGAAACCCTCAGCAGGCATGATGAAACCCTCAGCAGGCATGATGAAACAGCCTGTGGAATACATATGAGGACAAGGAGCTGGAGAACACAATTCAGCAGGCACTCAACTGGTGCCAGAGTGCCTTAGGGTAGTGTGCTTGGCCCTCTGCTCTAGCAAGTCTATTTCAACCATCGACTATACCCATAAGCATACACATGAGTGACAAAAAACCTAACCTAACCTAACCTAACCTAACCTAACCTAACCAAGTGTTCAGTGGTGAAACTGACATACTGCGAATGAAGTTTGATGACTCTTCAATGGCCGGGAAAAGCCACGAACTTAAACCTAGGAAATCTAGCAGCCAAGAAACGTTCAGTCCTATGGCACTTCTGTGACAGCAGCGGTTGCAAAACATTATATGAAGCACAAGTTAGCTCACTATCTTGAGAACACGTAGGCCTCTTCAAGACGGCCTGCCTGCTATCCTTCAGAAGAATATTGGACAGGACGGAAGACTGTGACTTGTTCAAGTGGTCTGAACACCAGAGCCTTCAACCCTGACGAGATGTTGGCAGACTTGTTAATTGTCATGTCTCAACGCAATATTCTCAAAGTTCGTCACCTGGCCCAACTCCGTGGACAACCCAGAGGTTGGCACTCCGTAACTCAAGGCTCTCAGCCATCAACAGCATCACGGCCCGTAATGTTTTTCTCAAGATACGCGACATATGAGGTCAGGCGACCATATGAAGGCTCTGGTGCACACTTGGCTCCTGCTGCCCATCCTCTGCCTTATACAATAGTTAATATTAAAGTTGATTTATTCCTAACATTTACAAATAAGAGAGAGAGAGAGAGAGAGAGAGAGAGAGAGAGAGAGAGAGAGAGAGAGAGAGAGAGAGAGAGAGAGAGAGAGAGAGAGAGAGAGAGAGAGAGAGAGATAGACAGACAGACAGACAGACGGACAGAGAGAAAGAGAGAGAGAATCAGATGGGAAAGTTATTTTCAGTGACAAACCAGATGTGTAGTGGAACATCATGAAGAACCTCATCGTTTCTTTCCTTCTAAGGCTTCGTCTGTCTGTTTAATACTGTTATCCTGTTGGTTTAACTGTGCTTCCTTCCCCTGTTTGTGTCTCGCATTGACCCTTCGGCGTCTCCTTAGCTTCATGTCCCTGCCTGTGTGTGTTTGTCTCTTGAAAGATAAGAATATCCTTAACACTCACCAAGGCAGTCAATAGACGCAGGAACGCTCTGTTGCAGAATACAGTGGCGAAGGAGGTGGCTTTAGGTACAGTTAGTGGCGATGCAGGTGACGTTAGGGTGCTGATGTAGGTGGCGTTAGGGTGGTGATGTAGGTGGCGTTAGGGTGATGATGTAGGTGGCGTTAGGGTGCTGATGTAGGTGGCGATAGGGTGCTGATGTAGGTGGTTATGATAAGATGGGGTCATATTAGAGGACGATGGTGGTGATTTCAGATGATATGGAGGTGGGGGGGTCGAGGTTGTGGTGGGGGAAGGGGTTAGTGGTTGTTATGGTGGGGGTGGTGGTTGATGGTTGTGGAGGGTGGTGGTGGTTGTGGTGGCCCAGTTTGTCTGCTGGGCCGACACTACCAGTTCAACTTTCATTGTCGGTTCGCTGAGCACCGACAGCTGGTGGTGGTGGTGGTGGTGGTGGTAAGGTGGTAGTAGACGTGGTGGTAGTAGTGATAATAGTGGTTGTAGTGGTGGTGGAATAAATCTTTAAGTACTTTAGGGGTAAAGGGGCCTTAGCTACTATACTCCCACGTTCCAGCAGACACTATATATATATATATATATATATATATATATATATATATATATATATATATATATATATATATATATATATATATATATATATTATTAAATATGACCGAAAAAGTAAGATTAATAATTCTAACACGAATTTTCTCAATCTTTCGTACATTTCTTTTCACTGTTGGAGGTAAATCAAAAATCAATTCTCCAAAATTCATTTTTATTTAATACATATTTATTTAATCTTCGTGAATCTGGCCCGGTGCTTGCGTAACTGCTTCGTGAATATGGCCCCCAGATGACTTTCTTCACCAATTTACAAGGATTGTCAGTGGCACTGAAGTCTAGTTTAGTGCCTCTTTTCGATCCCTTTTTTTTTAGAATATTGGGACTATGTTTGCATTTTTTTGGTTTATGGTGATGGTGGTGGTGGTGGTAGTGGTGGTAGTGGTGGTAGTGCTGGTGGTAGTGGTGGTGGTGGTAGTGGTGGTAGTGGGTCGTGCCGTTGTAATACCCGCTTGGATTACCAATAACACCCTGCTGACCCACTCAGATGGACACTTCCCTCCCCACATCTGGGACACTGATTTTCTCCAGTCTCTCTGTCTCTCCCGTCTCTCTCTGTCTCTCTGTCTACCCCTACTCTCTTTCTCCCGTCTCTCTGTCTCTCCCGTCTCTCTGTCTCCGTCCCTGTGTCTCTCCCGTCTCTGTCTACCCTGTCTCTCTTTCTCCCGTCTCTCTGTCTCTCCCGTCTCTCTGTCTACCCTGTCTCTCTGTCTCCCGTCTCTCTGTCTCTCCCGTCTCTCTCTGTCTCCGTCCATGTGTCTCTAGTCCCTGTTTCTCTGTCTCTCTCAATCCGCCCCTGTCCCACTGACAGGGCCAAGAGGCTATATAGAATATTTCATTAAAATTTCAATACACTCCCAAAAACATATTCTTTGAACTCTTTTGCCTCAAACGTCAAAAATGCAACTGTTTTGTCTGGCCAGAAACGCACGAACATCTGACCAATTCAGACCGGTGGACAGAGAGCGTAGAAATATTACGCTGTTGTAATGATTTACTAACACGTCGCATTTCCAACGTATTGGTCTATTACGTGAACAAAATGAATAATAATCACATGTTTTTTTTATTTGCATATATATATGCTTCTATATCAGCTGACTGGGAAGGGTATATACTGTGGTAGTTGATTTGAGTATATCTTGAGGTTATCTTGAGATGATTTCGGGGCTTTTAGTGTCCCCGCGGCCCGGTCTATAGCATATATTGGCGACTTATAAAGTATGCTGACGAAGGTTCTTCAGCAGCATCTGAGACATTAAGTGAGGTGCTTCTCAACCTCGACATCTTTCTTCATCCCTTCGTAAAGGTTAACGAGGCATCCTTAAGACTCGTTGACACTATCTTAAGACTCGTTGACACTATCTTAAGACTCGTTGACACTATCTTAAGACTCGTTGACACTATCTTAAGACTCGTTGACACTATCTTAAGACTCGTTGACACTATCTTAAGACTCGTTGACACTATCTTAAGACTCGTTGACACTATCTTAAGACTCGTTGACACTATCTTAAGACTCGTTGACACTATCTTAAGACTCGTTGACACTATCTTAAGACTCGTTGACACTATCTTAAGACTCGTTGACACTATCTTAAGACTCGTTGACACTATCTTAAGACTCGTTGACACTATCTTAAGACTCGTTGACACTATCTTAAGACTCGTTGACACTATCTTAAGACTCGTTGACACTATCTTAAGACTCGTTGACACTATCTTAAGACTCGTTGACACTATCTTAAGACTCGTTGACACTATCTTAAGACTCGTTGACACTATCTTAAGACTCGTTGACACTATCTTAAGACTCGTTGACACTATCTTAAGACTCGTTAAACATCCTAACTTCCTGTTATAAATGATCTTAAGTCTTCAGGTATTGTGCTGCCACTGAAGCCTGTGTGAGGAACAGGTCAATAGCCTAGTTGTTGTTTGTTATAGATTCAGCTACTCGGAACAAGTTCCAAGTAGCACGGGCTATGGTGAGCCCGTAACTTACCTGGCACAGGAGCGGGGCAAGTAGCACGGGTTATGGTGAGCCTGTAGTGGACTTACCTGGCACAGGAGCTGTGCCGTCTGGTGGGAATAGCGTAGGCACAAAGTATCTATAAGTTTCTCATGTTATTTGGTCAGAGGTGGCACGGGCATGAATAGCCCGTAAACCACACATAAAGGATCATAATTTCAAATGATCAAATACTGCCAAATTGATATCGAAGGTTAGCGAATTGTTTTCTTTTAATGCTACAAAGGTCAGGGAAAAGCAGGTACCTGATAGACATAAACTGAGTCCTGATAGTCTCATGTTCCTGATGATATCATGTTCCTGTTGATATCATGTTCCTGATGATATCATGTTCCTGATAGTATCATGTTCCTGATGGTCTCCTATGGATGTCCTGGCTATGGGGATTCCCTTCTCTGATTGGCCAAATGACTATCTCGGGATGGGTATGGGGTGCACAAGAAAGAAATTGAATTCAAGACGTTCTTATGACTATCTTAAGACTAACTTATAATTATCTCAAGACGTCAACCATCCTCATCCATCGCCCGTCAACCGCCTCAACCGTCGTCTTCAGTCAAGAGCAGAAGCGGATGAAAATGAAATCTAATTTCCTGTTGACATAAGTCGTTGCATTCAAAACCTAACGAAAAAGATTACATTCGTCCATTCAAACCTTTTCATAAACTGCAAAAATAATCAGTCAAATCTTTTCATTCATACATTTGAATTCTGCTTCGGTTAATTACCTTGACAAACAAAATTACTTGTTTCTGCTTTTTTTAGCCTTCTTGAGAGCCTAATTAAATTTTGAAAGCGCGCAATCGAACGCGGCTGATATTTTGAATCTTTCCAGGAGTACCAACCTTTCAGAGAGCCAGAGACTACAAGTCTTGCCAACATGTGAGAGTTTAGAGAGTTTCTTCAGCATCCACTTGCCAGAAAGGTTTAATTAAACTACTGAAAGGCAAAGGGGGAAAAAGTGTAGATAATTTTTACTGAGGATGAAGAGGGGATATGTCACAAGGTTGTCTATATAGTCTGTTGCTGTTGGTACGACTGGCTGCCTTTGTCAACAGGCACGCAAGGACTTAAATCAGATCTATAAAGATGAATAGGTAACTAGTTGGAATATGGGTACTCAAACACACTCAAACACACACACACACACACACACACACACACACACACACACACACACACACACGCACACACACACTGACGTATTTTTTCAAATGATGAAATGACTCTCACTGGAAGATGAGTTTCAGAAGCTGTGGAAGGACTTGGAGAAAGTCAAGATGACGCTGAGTTACTGTTAACAAGTGTACAGCGGTGACGTCCTGAGACGCAGCGACGTCACGAGGCAGCGACGTCCTGAGACGCAGCGACGTCCTGAGAGGCAGTGACGAAGAGGACCCCCCGCCCCCCCTAAACCCATCCTCTCAGAACGTTGGAACTCATCTTAAAACATTTCCAACGTTCGCAAACCGAGCAATCTTCAGGAAATTGACCGAGAAGATTAACAATATCGTGAACATGGCATAGCAGCGTCTCTTAAGGGACCCATATATATCACATACCTCGAGACATCTTCAGGCTACTGGATAAGGAAGTCAAGAAAAAATTATATTTTTTAAATTTCTTATAAAAAAGAATCTTCTCTGAATCTTCTTGGCTCAAGGGGCCAGATTCACGAAGCAGTTACGCAAACACTTACGAACCTGTACATCTTTTCTCAATCTTTGGCGGCTTTGTTTACAATTATTAAACAGTTAATGAGCTCCGAAGCACCAGGAGGCTGTTTATAACAATAACAACAGTTGAATGGCAAGTTTTCATGCTTGTAAACTGTTTAATAAATGTAACCAAAGCCGTCAAAGATTGAGGAAAGATGTACACGTTCGTAAGTGCTTGCGTAAGTGCTTTCGTGAATCTGGCTCCAGGGGATATATCAGAAGCACTTATATCAGCAATTATAAACTCCACTATATAAGTTTTTAAAAGTGGTTTTTGATTGATTAATTGATTTGATTGATTTTTTGATTGATTTTTGAGTGATTAAGTGTCGTAGCTCTCCAATTTGATGGAGAAGTATGGCCTTCGCAACCCAGCTGAGTGGACAGCGCTCAGGATTCGTAGTCCTGAGGTTCCGGGTTCGAACCCCGGTGGAGGCGGAAGCAATTGGGCAGAGTTTCTTTAATCCTGATGGCCTCTGTTCACCTAGCAGTAAATAGGTACCTGGGAGTTAGACAGCTGCTACGGGCTGCTTCCTGTGGGGGTGTGTAACAAAAAGGAGGCCTGGTCGAGGACCGGGCCGCGGGGACGCTAAGCCCCCGAAACCATCTCAAGATATCCCCAAGATAACCTCAAAATATCCTAAAGATAACCTCAAGATAACCCAGGTCAACAATATGTGGATTTAGAAAGGGAAGATCTTGCCTTTCGCTGTTACTAAGTCTACACAGAGTTAAGACTTCAAAAGCCCACCTGGTGTAGATATGATAGAGAAAAGTGTTCTCTGTCATAGTAGATATGCAACCCGTTCTCGCAAATTTAATAAGTCAATATTGACTTATTAAATATGTGCATAGGTGACATACTTAACATAATAGATACCCTTAAAAAGATTCATAGAAAACACCGACCTTACCTAACCTTGTTAGTATCTTAAGATAAGCATCTTATTGCTTCGTAATTACAATTATTACTTAACCTATAATAGGTATAGGTTAAGTAATAATTGTAATTACGAAGCAATAAGATGCTTATCTTAAGACACTAACAAGGTTAGGTAAGGTCGGTGTTTTATGACAGAGAAAATTGGTCTGTAGTCAGTACATTAGACAGCTTCAGGAGGCGGGACCCAAGAGCTAATAACTCGATTCTTCGAGGCATTAAATAGCAGCCTACACTGTCCTTCCTGCTGCCACCACACCACGCGGCTCCTCTGGGCCCTACTTTCTCCAGCACGAGACCTTGCACCATCACCACCACCATCACCACCACTATCACCACTATCACCACCACCATCACCACCACCACCACCACTATCACCACCACCATCACCACCACCATCACCACCACCACCACCACCACTATCACCACCACCATCACCACCACCATCACCACTATCACCACCACTATCACCACCACTATCACCACCACTATCACCACCACCACCACTATCACCACACTACCCTATGCCCCTGTTACCTAGCAGTAAAATAGGTACGTGGGTGTTATAGTCAGCTATCACTGGCTGCTTCCTGGGGGTGGAGGCCTGGTCGAGGACCGGGCCGCGGGGATACTAAAAGCCCCGAAATCATCTCAAGATAACCTCAAGATAACACTATGCTAGAGAAGACAGGGGCAGTAGCAGAACCTGGAACAGTAGTATATAGCGACCAGGCATGTCAAACTTAGGGCCCCCCCAAGGGCCATATGGCCCCCCCACCCCCTAAGGGCCATATGCCCCCCCAGGGCCATATAGGCCCTCCCCAGGGCCATATAGGCCCTCCCCAGGGCCATACGGCCCTCTCCAGGGCCATATAGGCCCTCCCCAGGGCCATATAGGCCCTCCCCAGGGCCATATAGGCCCTCCCCAGGGCCATACGGCCCTCCCCAGGGCCATATAGGCCCTCTCCAGGGCCATATAGGCCCTCCCCAGGGCCATACGGCCCTCCCCAGGGCCATATAGGCCCTCCCCAGGGCCATATAGGCCCTCCCCAGGGCCATATAGGCCCTCCCCAGGGCCATACGGCCCTCCCCAGGGCCATATAGGCCCTCTCCAGGGCCATATAGGCTCTCCCCAGGGTCATACGGCCCTCCCCAGGGCCATACGGCCCTCCCCAGGGCCATACGGCCCTCCCCAGGGCCATACGGCCCTCCCCAGGGCCATATAGGCCCTCCCCAGGGCCATACGGCCCTCCCCAGGGCCATATAGTCCCTCCCCAGGGCCATATAGGCCCTCCCCAGGGCCATATAGTCCCTCCCCAGGGCCATATAGTCCCTCCCCAGGGCCATATAGTCCCTCCCCAGGGCCATATAGTCCCTCCCCAGGGCCATATAGTCCCTCCCCAGGGCCATATAGTCCCTCCCCAGGGCCATATAGTCCCTCCCCAGGGCCATATAGTCCCTCCCCAGGGCCATATAGTCCCTCCCCAGGGCCATGTGGTCCACACTGATGTTGTCATGAGGGCCACACACAACTAATTGATAAGCCATTCAATAAAAATTCTTGCAGAATACTTGTATTACTTAAAACTTAAAAGACATACAATGGCCACACAAATGGTCTAGCAACTGGCAACATTCATGACCGCGAAGGAATGAAGTAGTTAAACAATAGAAAAAAAAACAAATCTTAAACGACAACATAGACTTCTGTGTAACAGGAACATTGTTCAAATATGTGAACAGTTCAAAAGGAACATTTATTTTCGACTATTCAATCACTTTTAAGTGTTTTGTCCTGAGGCTTAACCCTGGAAACACAAACCGAAACTGTCTCTATTTTCCGCTTGTTACAACTTGAAATAAAGTTGTTACATCTTGGCTTAACGTGTTTATGACGTATTAGAACGTTGTTACAACTTGCTATATTGGTTGTTATAACTGGTTAGGTGGTGTTAAAACTTGCTCGAACGTTGTACCAACGTCGTAGTTTCGGTGTGTGTTTGGTGGGTTGACACACCTTTTGAAGGAAAATTTGCAACTATGGCTGAAATGATTGTGCAGTATGAGCCACTTTAATCAGCAGGCGATGAGTCACAATAACGTGACTGAAGTATGTTGACCAGATCAGTATGTTGACTAAAGTATGTTGACCAAGTCAATCGACTTGAGAATGGTCCAGGACGGACCGAAACGTCGTCGTCCCTTCCACTTCTAGTGTGTGGTCTGGTCAACACTTTAATCAGAAGTGACAAGTGATTATCAGTGAGCCTTGTTCTCTGAGAAGTGTTTACTGATTTCACGAAGGAAGGAAGGAACTATCAGAGGAAACTATCAGGCCAAGCCATTACGACTTTATAGCACTTGGAAGGGGTCAGGATAAGGATTTGGGACGGGACGGAGGGAAAGGAATGGTGCCCAATCACTTGTGGACGGTGGGGGATTGAACACAGAAAAATAACTGACTATCAGGCCAAGCCATTACGACTTTATAGCACTTGGAAGGGGTCAGGATAAGGATTTGGGACGGGACGGAGGGAAAGGAATGGTGCCCAATCACTTGTGGACCGTCGGGGATTGAACACAGAAAAATAACTGTTTACACACACATAGGTACATTGCCGGAATGTTTGAGGCAAACTTTCTCAAGTTTGAAAACGTTACAGCTTTTAAACTCTATTAAAAAGTGATAGTTTAAAATGATTAAAAAAATGCAATTTTCGGCCGTTAAATGATCAAATTCCATCATCCTTTGTGGGAAGGTTACTGGAAGATTATATAGGGAATAGCCTACTGGAAGGTTATATAGCGAATATATAGCGCTTAGATATATAGCGATAGAGTTATATCGCTCTGCGTTGAACTCTTTCCAAAACCAGATGTCGTTCGGAGGTGAGGTTTCTGTGTAGTGTAGATGGAGCGTGCAAGAGGTTTATACAGCTGTATTTCACTGCTATACATTCTTCTTCACTACTCTCTACTGCTCCCCACTGCTCTCTACTGCTTTCCACTGCTCTCTACTGCTCCCCACTGTTCTCCACTGCTCCCCACTGTTCTCTACTGCTCCCCACTGCTCTCTACTGCTCCCCACTGTTCTCCACTGCTCCCCACTGCTCTCTACTGCTCCCCACTGTTCTCCACTGCTCCCCACTGCTCTCCACTGCTCCCCACTGTTCTCTACTGCTCCCCACTGCTCTCTACTGCTCCCCACTGCTCTCTACTGCTCCCCACTGCTCTCTACTGCTCCCCACTGCTCTCTACTGCTCCCCACTGCTCTCTACTGCTCTCTACTGCTCTCTACTGCTCCCCACTGCTCCCCACTGCTCTCTACTGCTCCCCACTGCTCCCCACTGCTCTCTACTGCTCCCCACTGCTCTCCACTACCTTTTTGTTTACATTAACACATTTAGATACATCTACATTTGTGCAGCTGCCCTAGACTATATGAAGGGGAGTACAGTGTGTGCCAAGAACTAGCTACCCTAGACTATATGAAGGGGAGTACAGTCTGTGCCAAGAACTAGCTACCCTAGACTATATGAAGGGGAGTACAGTGTGTGTCAAGAACTAGCTACCCTAGACTATATGAAGGGGAGTACAGTGTGTGCCAAGAACTAGCTACCCTAGACTATATGATGGGGAGTACAGTGTGTGTCAAGAACTAGCTACCCTAGACTATATGAAGGGGAGTACAGTGTGTGCCAAGAACTAGCTACGCGATGCTAACAATGTCCTCATCACACAGGATGGTTAGTCATAGAGGGCCATGTGATCAGTAGTCTGCACTGGCAGACTCTGGGTGCATTACGAGGATATCATCATCAACACGAGAGGTAATAAAGTAATTGCAAAGCTCCAGGCACCTCATGTCAATGGGTATGAGTGGTGTGATAACTTGGGGCATTCGGTGATGTAGTGTGGTAGATCATGCCGCAGTTCCTGCGTTGCTGAGAGCTGGGGGGAGGCTGAGAGCTGGGAGGAGGGGGGCTGAGAGCTGGCGGCAGGGGGGCTAAGAGCTGGCGGAGGGGGGCTGAGAGCTGGCGGGGGGGGGGGCTGAGAGCTGGGGGAGGGGGGCTAAGAGCTGGCGGAAGGGGGGTTGAGAGCTGGGGGAGGGGGGCTGAGAGCTGGCGGAAGGGGGGCTAAGAGTTGGCGGGGAAGGGGGGGCTGAGAGCTGGCGAGGGGGGGGGGGAAGGGGGGAGCGGGTGCTGAGAACCGGACCTGTGATTCTGGAACCAGTCTTGAAGGGAGCTGAAGACTGCTGACTCCGGTCAGGGCCAGTGTGGCTGGCAGGTCCTCCCCTCCCCCCCCCCCCCCCCCCCCACCTCTTCCTCCCACCCCACCATCGTCTTAGGGTCAAATGAGGTCATCTCTGGGGTCAAGTGACGTCATCTTTGGGTCAAGAGACGTCATCCCTGGATCACTTGAGATCAACGAAGCACGCAGAAAATTGTTTTTTTTTCAAACCTTTCAATTAACGGCTGAACTAATGAAGCTTCGAATCTCTTAACCACTGATTAGCGGTTAAATATCTGGTAGTTTAATGTGACTGAGACTAGAGCCTGGTGTTATATTATGCAATTTTAATATAGAGACGTATATATATACCTGAAAGATTTCAAGCTATATGTACGTTGTATATGTACGTTATATGTACGTTTATATTTAGTTATATGTACGTTTATGAAACACGAAACTGCCACCTTTGCCGAGAAAGCTCCTCATATTGGGGATTGTCAATTAACCTCCGTGAGATTCTCCCTATAGTCACTCTCAACTCTCCCGTCTACGTAATTTGAAAATGAAAATAAATCTGGGATTTTTTTTCTCAGCAACAGTAAGTTAAGGGTCCTCTGATAGGTTAGGTGGGCAGGAAATTCTCATAAAGTTTCAAAACGTTATGAAAAACGTGAATGGAAAGTTTCCTCTTCTAACCTTACCGAGTAAGCCGGGCGACTCAAACAGAAAACCGAACAGTACGTTACTTTTGTGAATCGATTTCATTTCAAATTACGTCTAAATTTGGCCATAGTGAACATACGAGCCAAAAGTAACGTTATTTTTAAGAGGACGGGCTGCATTCACAACGGTTTAGCCATCCACCTTGGCCATATCCACACTGACTACGCATGTGGATATGAGTATCCACACGCGTGGGTATCCGGGCCCTGGGCAGCGTGGCAAACACATCCTCATCAGCTGAAGACCCAAAAAATACCCAAAAAATACCCAAAAAAATCAGGGGTACTGTGCCATTCTCTGGGTATGGAAATGGGCGTTCTGCTGGTTCAAGGGTGACTCGTGAGTCCAGAAATTCCCTTGTTCGGGGACAGGAAGCCATCTGCTGACCTTTCCCCCCAAGGATATCACCCACAACAGTCACCTTTCTCACGGGTACCTATTTAACTGCTAGGTAAGGAATGTTCACTCATTCCGTCAGTGGATATACCGCCATGGTGACAGTATTCGGCAGAAGCAGCAACAGGAGCCGTAGTAGCAGCAGCAACAGGAGCAGTAGCAGCAGCAACGGAAGCAGTAGCAGCAGCAACGGGAGCAGTACCAGCAGCAACGGAAGCAGTAGCAGCAGCAAAGAAAACAGTAGCAGCAGCAACGGAAGCAGTACCAGCAGCAACGGAAGCAGTAGCAGCAGCAAAGGAAACAGTAGCAGCAGCAACGGAAGCAGTAGCAGCAGCAACGGAAACAGTAGCAGCAGCAACGGAAACAGTACCAGCAGCAACGGCAGCAGTAGCAGCAGCAACGGAAACAGTAGCAGCAGCAACAGAAGCAGTAGCAGCAGCAACGGAAGCAGTAGCAGCAGCAACGGGAGCAGTAGCAGCAGCAACGGCAGCAGTAGCAGCAGCAACAGAAACAGTAGCAGCAGCAACGGAAACAGTACCAGCAGCAACGGAAGCAGTAGCAGCAGCAACGGAAGCAGTAGCAGCAGCAACGGAAACAGTAGCAGCAGCAACGGAAACAATAGCAGCAGCAACAGGAGCAGTAGCAGCAGCAACAGAAACAGTACCAGCAGCAACAGGAGCAGTAGCAGCAGCAACAGGAGCAGTAGCAGCAGCAACAGGAGCAGTAGCAGCAGCAACAGAAACAGTACCAGCAGCAACGGAAGCAGTAGCAGCAGCAACGGCAGCAGTAGCAGCAGCAACGGAAACAGTAGCAGCAGCAACGGAAGCAGTAGCAGCAGCAACGGAAACAGTAGCAGCAGCAACGGAAGCAGTAGCAGCAGCAACGGAAACAGTAGCAGCAGCAACGGAAGCAGTAGCAGCAGCAACGGCAGCAGTAGCAGCAGCAACGGAAACAGTAGCAGCAGCAACGGAAGCAGTAGCAGCAGCAACGGAAACAGTAGCAGCAGCAACGGAAGCAGTAGCAGCAGCAACGGAAACAGTAGCAGCAGCAACGGAAACAGTAGCAGCAGCAACGGAAGCAGTAGCAGCAGCAACGGAAACAGTAGCAGCAGCAACGGAAACAGTAGCAGCAGCAACGGAAACAGTACCAGCAGCAACGGAAGCAGTAGCAGCAGCAACGGGAGCAGTAGCAGCAGCAACGGGAGCAGCACCAACAACAGCAAGAACAGCAGGAGAGGGAGAACAAATAACAAAATAAAAACAGTTTCCCTGAACCCGGAGGCCAACAACAGTCAATAACAGGTCATTGACTGCTTCAACAGTCTATAACGGGTTATAGACTGCTTCAACAGTCAATAACGGGTCATTGACTGCTTCAACAGTCAATAACGGGTCATTGACTGCTTCAACAGTCAATAACGGGTTATAGACTGCTTCAACAGTCAATAACGGGTCATTGACTGCTTCAACAGTCAATAACGGGTCATTGACTGCTTCAACAGTCAATAACGGGTCATTGACTGCTTCAACAGTCAATAACGGGTTATAGACTGCTTCAACAGTCAATAACGGGTCATTGACTGCTTCAACAGTCAATAACGGGTCATTGACTGCTTCAACAGTCAATAACGGGTCATTGACTGCTTCAACAGTCAATAACGGGTTATAGACTGCTTCAACAGTCAATAACGGGTTATAGACTGCTTCAACAGTCAATAACGGGTCATTGACTGCTTCAACAGTCAATAACGGGTTATAGACTGCTTCAACAGTCAATAACGGGTTATAGACTGCTTCAACAGTCAATAACGGGTCATTGACTGCTTCAACAGTCAATAACGGGTCATTGACTGCTTCAACAGTCAATAACGGGTTATAGACTGCTTCAACAGTCAATAACGGGTTATAGACTGCTTCAACAGTCAATAACGGGTTATAGACTGCTTCAACAGTCAATAACGGGTCATTGACTGCTTCAACAGTCAATAATGGGTCATTGACTGCTTCAACAGTCAATAACGGGTTATAGACTGCTTCAACAGTCAATAACGGGTTATAGACTGCTTCAACAGTCAATAACGGGTTACAGACTGCTTCAACAGTCAATAACGGGTCATTGACTGCTTCAACAGTCAATAACGGGTTATAGACTGCTTCAACAGTCAATAACGGGTCATTGACTGCTTCAACAGTCAATAACGGGTCATTGACTGCTTCAACAGTCAATAACGGGTCATTGACTGCTTCAACAGTCAATAACGGGTTATAGACTGCTTCAACAGTCAATAACGGGTCATTGACTGCTTCAACAGTCAATAACGGGTTATAGACTGCTTCAACAGTCAATAACGGGTCATTGACTGCTTCAACAGTCAATAACGGGTTATAGACTGCTTCAACAGTCAATAACGGGTCATTGACTGCTTCAACAGTCAATAACGGGTTATAGACTGCTTCAACAGTCAATAACGGGTCATTGACTGCTTCAACAGTCAATAACGGGTTATAGACTGCTTCAACAGTCAATAACGGGTCATTGACTGCTTCAACAGTCAATAATGGGTCATTGACTGCTTCAACAGTCAATAACGGGTTATAGACTGCTTCAACAGTCAATAACGGGTTATAGACTGCTTCAACAGTCAATAACGGGTTACAGACTGCTTCAACAGTCAATAACGGGTCATTGACTGCTTCAACAGTCAATAACGGGTTACAGACTGCTTCAACAGTCAATAACGGGTCATTGACTGCTTCAACAGTCAATAACGGGTCATTGACTGCTTCAACAGTCAATAACGGGTCATTGACTGCTTCAACAGTCAATAACGGGTTATAGACTGCTTCAACAGTCAATAACGGGTCATTGACTGCTTCAACAGTCAATAACGGGTTATAGACTGCTTCAACAGTCAATAACGGGTCATTGACTGCTTCAACAGTCAATAACGGGTTATAGACTGCTTCAACAGTCAATAACGGGTCATTGACTGCTTCAACAGTCAATAACGGGTTATAGACTGCTTCAACAGTCAATAACGGGTCATTGACTGCTTCAACAGTCAATAACGGGTTATAGACTGCTTCAACAGTCAATAACGGGTCATTGACTGCTTCAACAGTCAATAACGGGTCATTGACTGCTTCAACAGTCAATAACGGGTTATAGACTGCTTCAACAGTCAATAACGGGTCATTGACTGCTTCAACAGTCAATAACGGGTCATTGACTGCTTTAACAGTCAATAACGGGTTATAGACTGCTTAAACAGTCAATAACGGGTTATAGACTGCTTCAACAGTCAATAACGGGTTACAGACTGCTTCAACAGTCAATAACGGGTCATTGACTGCTTCAACAGTCAATAACGGGTTATAGACTGCTTCAACAGTCAATAACGGGTCATTGACTGCTTCAACAGTCAATAACGGGTTATAGACTGCTTTAACAGTCAATAACGGGTCATTGACTGCTTCAACAGTCAATAACGGGTTATAGACTGCTTCAACAGTCAATAACGGGTTATAGACTGCTTCAACAGTCAATAACGGGTTATTGACTGCTTCAACAGTCAATAACACCATCAAGGGGAACACCACATTACCAGACATATAGGACTCCAGAGCCAGGAACTTACCTATATCAAGAGCTTACCTATATCAAGAGTTTTCCTATATCAAGAGCTTACCTATATCAAGAGCTTACCTATATCAAGAGCTTACCTATATCAAGAGTTTTCCTATTTCAAGAGTTTTCCTATATCAAGAGCTTACCTATATCAAGAGCTTACCTATATCAAGAGCTTACCTATATCAAGAGCTTTCCTATATCAAGAGCTTACCTATATCAAGAGCTTACCTATTTCAAGAGTTTTCCTATATCAAGAGCTTACCTATATCAAGAGCTTACCTATATCAAGAGTTTTCCTATATCAAGAGCTTACCTATATCAAGAGCTTACCTATATCAAGAGCTTACCTATATCAAGAGTTTACCTATATCAAGAGTTTACCTATATCAAGAGCTTACCTATATCAAGAGCTTACCTATATCAAGAGCTTACCTAAATCAAGAGTTTACCTATATCAAGAGTTTACCTATATCAAGACCTTACCTATATCAAGAGTTTACCTATATCAAGAGCTTACCTATATCAAGAGCTTACCTATATCAAGAGCTTACCTATATCAAGAGTTTACCTATATCAAGAGCTTACCTATATCAAGAGTTTACCTATATCAAGAGTTTACCTATATCAAGAGTTTACCTATATCAAGAGCTTACCTATATCAAGAGTTTACCTATATCAAGAGTCTATCAATACATCTTTCTTTAATCATAACAGCTTTTGTTAACAGTTACCAAACAGCTTCTTAACAACACAATCCGAGATTACTGTTGTTAAGAATCACCTCGTAATGCTTCGCAGATCATCAACTGTTCAGTAAGTGTAAACAAATCCGCCAACAATGGGGGGAAAGATGCACTGGTTTCGCAAGTGGTCATCCAAATCCTTCATGAATACTGACCAAGAAGAGGACAAAGCTGATTAATCTAACCCAGCCTAACCCAACCTATCCTATACTAACCTAACCAAAATAATAGATAGGCGTATTTGTTTTTGTATATGCCTATAAGCGTTCATATAAGTTATGGCCAAGGAACAGCAACAGCAGCAGCAGCAACGGCAGCAGCAACAGTAGCAAGAGGAGAAGCAACAGCAGCAGCAACAGCAGCAAGAGGAGAAGCAACAGCAGCAGCAACCGCAGAAGCAACAGCAGCAGCAGCAGCAGCAAGAGGAGAAGCAACAGCAGCAGCAACAGCAGAAGCAACAGCAGCAGCAACAGCAGCAGCAACAGCAGCAGGAACAACAGCAGCAGGAACAGTTGTAACAGCAATAACAACGGAGGCAGCAACAGCAGCAGAGAAAACTGTTGCCGTAGAATCAGCTAAAGGAAATGAAACAGCACCAGCAAAAGGAGTAGGAACAGCAGTTACAATATAAGTAGCAGCTGTAAAAACTGTAGCAGAGAGTATAAGGAGTCCTTACTAAAGGATTAGGACATAATAAGCAGTACTTACTAAAGAAGCAGCAGCAGCAGCAGCAGCAGCAGCAGCAGGAGCAGCAGCAGCAAGAGCAGTAGCAGCAACAGCAAGAGCAGCAGCAGCAGAAAGAGCAAAAACAGCAGCAGCATCAAGAGCAGCAGCAGCAGCAAGAGCAGCAGCAGCAGCAAGACCAGCAGCAGCAGCAAGAGCAGCAGCAGCAGCAAGAGCAGCAGCAGTAAGACCAGCAGCAGCAGTAAGAGCAGCAGCAGCAGCAAGACCAGCAGCAGCAGCAAGAGCAGCAGCAGCAGTAAGAGCAGCAGCAGCAAGATCAGCAGCAGCAGCAAGAGCAACAGCAGCAAGAGCAGCAGCAGCAGCAAGAACAGCAGCATCAAGAGTAGCAGCAGCAGGAGTAGCAGCAGCAGGAGTAGCAGTAGCAGCAGCAGCAGCAGCAGCAACAGGAGTAGCAGCAGCAGCAGCAGCAGCAGGAGTAGCAGCAGCAGCAGCAGCAGCAGGAGTAGCAGCAGCATGAGTAGCAGCAGCAGGAGTAGCAGCAGTAAGAGCAGCAGCAGCAGCAGCAGCAGCAAGAGCAGCAGCAGCAGCAAGAACAGTAGCAGCAGCAGCAGCAGCAAGAGCAGCAAGAGCAGCAGCATCAAGAGTAGCAGCAGCAAGAACAGTAGCAGCAACAAGAGTAGCAGCAGCAGTAGCAGCAGCAGCAGCAGTAGCAGCAGCAGCAGCAGCAGTAGCAGCAGCAGCAGCAGCAGCAGGAGTAGCAGCAGCAGGAGTAGCAGCAGCAGCAGGAGGAGTAGCAGCAGCAGCAGCAGGAGTAGCAGCAGCAGGAGTAGCAGCAGCAGCAGCAGGAGTAGCAGCAGCAGCAGCAGCAGAAGTAGCAGCAGCAGGAGTAGCAGCAGCAGCAGGAGTAGCAGCAGCAGCAGCAGGAGTAGCAGCAGCAGGAATAGCAGCAGCAGCAGCAGCAGCAGCAGCAAGAGCAGCAGCAGCAGCAGCAAGAGCAGCAGCAGCAGCAGTAGCAGCAGCAGTAGCAGCAGCTGCAGCAGCAAGAGCAGTAGCAGCAGCAGTAGCAGCAAGAGCAGTAGCAGCAGCAGTAGCAGCAAGAGCAGCAGCAGTAGCAGCAAGAGCAGCAGCAGTAGCAGCAGCAGCAGTAGCAGCAGCAGTAGCAGCAAGAGCAGCAGCAGCAGCAGCAGCAGCAGCAGCAAGAGCAGCAGCAGCAGCAGTAGCAGCAGTAGCAGCAGCAGCAGTAGCAGCAGCAGTAGCAGCAAGAGCAGCAGCAGTAGCAGCAGCAACAAGAGCAGCAGCAGTAGCAGCAAGAGCAGTAGCAGCAGCAGTAGCAGCAAGAGCAGTAGCAGCAGCAGCAGCAGCAGCAAGAGCAGCAGCAGCAGCAGCAAGAGCAGCAGCAGCAGCAGCAAGAGCAGCAGCAGTAGCAGCAGCAGTAGCAGCAAGAGCAGCAGCAGCAGCAGTAAGAGCAGCAGCAGCAAGAGCAGCAGCAGCAAGAACAGCAGCATCAAGAGTAGCAGCAGCAGGAGTAGCAGCAGCAGGAGTAGCAGCAGCAGCAGCAGCAAGAGCAGCAGCAGCAGCAGCAGCAAGAGCAGCAGCAGCAGCAGCAAGAGCAGCAGCAGCAACAGTAGCAGCAAGAGCAGTAGCAGCAGCAGCAAGAGCAGCAGTAGCAGCAGCAAGAGCAGTAGCAGCAGCAGTAGCAGCAAGAGCAGTAGCAGCAGCAGCAAGAGCAGCAGCAGTAGCAGCAAGAGCAGTAGCAGCAGCAGCAAGAGCAGCAGCAGTAGCAGCAAGAGCAGCAGCAAGAGCAGCAGTAGCAGCAGCAAGAGCAGTAGCAGCAGCAGTAGCAGCAAGAGCAGTAGCAGCAGCAGCAAGAGCAGCAGCAGTAGCAGCAAGAGCAGTAGCAGCAGCAGCAAGAGCAGCAGCAGTAGCAGCAAGAGCAGCAGCAGTAGCAGCAGCAGCAAGAGCAGCAGCAGCAGCAAGAGCAGCAACAGCAGCAAGAGCATATAGGTTATTAAGGCGTATGAACATCTGGGGCAAGATTCACGAAAGCACTTACGCAAACACTTACGAACCTGTACATCTTTCCTCAATCTTTGGCGGCTTTGTTTACAATTATTAAACAGTTAATGAGCTCCGAAGCGTCATGAGGCTGTTTATAACAATAACAACAGTTGATTGGCAAGTTTTCATGCTTGTAAACTGTTTAATAAATGTAACCAAAGTCGCTAAAGATTGAGGAAAGATGTACACGTTCGTAAGTGCTTGCGTAACTGCTTATATATATAACCCCTTGGAAGAATAACTTGGAACAACATCACCCATGGGACACAGATGGAAACTCAGTACCCAAATGAGCCACAGAGACATTAGAAGTAACTTTTTCAGTGTCAGAGTAGTTAGTAAATGGAATGCACTAGGCAGTGATGTGGTGGAGGCTGACTCCATACACAGTTTCAAAGGTAGATATGATAGAGCCCAGTAGGCTCAGGAATCTGTACACACCAGTTGATTGACAGTTGAGAGGCGGGACCAAAGAGCCAGAGCTCAACCCCCTGCAAGCACAACTAAGGGGAGTACCTGATTATCAAGTACCTGAGTGACACATAGGGCCTTATCATAAGCTTGATTGATGACCTTACAGGTGATTGATTGATGACGTGTAGTGGTGGTGGAGACAAGGAGAGTGTAGCAGACATGAGTGACCATTACATAATGGGTGTAGAGGGGGAAGGTGTATACATATACACTACTAGGTTCATAGTGTAATCCCCTTCCTCCCAAGGGATTTATCTTATCACAGAACGTATAGCCACTGATAAGAAAAGACAGTGGAAACCCTAGTTCCTCAATCAGAGGCTCATCTGAAACCACCCAGTCAGGGATTTAACAATCCCCCCCTAATCCCCCCCCCCTCCCTTCAAATCCCCCATCTCCATTCAGTCAAGGGTTCAACACCCTTGTCAAGGGATTGTATTGGTTTTGATTTATAAGGGGATTGTAAGGGTCCTATTCAGTCCTTTGACTTATACAAAGGATTGTAAAGGTCTATACAAGATTTGATTTACTTCTCGGCTCGGGAATGAACACTCACTAGCCAACCAGGGGGTTCAACAACCAATTGTCAACCAGGGGGTTCAACAACCAATTGTCAACCAGGGGGTTCAACAACCAATTGTCAACCAGGGGGTTCAACAACCAATTGTCAACCAGGGGGTTCAACAACCAATTGTCAACCAGGGGGTTCAACAACCAATTGTCAACCAGGGGGTTCAACAACCAATTGTCAACCAGGGGTTCAACAACCAATTGTCAACCAGGGGTTCAACAACCAATTGTCAACCAGGGGTTCAACAACCAATTGTCAACCAGGGGGTTCAACAACCAATTGTCAACCAGGGGGTTCAACAACCAATTGTCAACCAGGGGGTTCAACAACCAATTGTCAACCAGGGGTTCAACAACCAATTGTCAACCAGGGGGTTCAACAACCAATTGTCAACCAGGGGGTTCAACAACCAATTGTCAACCAGGGGTTCAACAACCAATTGTCAACCAGGGGGTTCAACAACCAATTGTCAACCAGGGGTTCAACAACCAATTGTCAACCAGGGGTTCAACAACCAATTGTCAACCAGGGGGTTCAACAACCAATTGTCAACCAGGGGTTCAACAACCAATTGTCAACCAGGGGGTTCAACAAGCAATTGTCAACCAGGGGTTCAACAACCAATTGTCAACCAGGGGTTCAACAACCAATTGTCAACCAGGGGGGTTCAACAACCAATTGTCAACCAGGGGTTCAACAACTGTCAGGTTCGTATCCTGCCCGGGGAGGATTGACTGGGCGCCAAGCCATAACTGCAGCCTCTGTTCACCCAGCAGTGAATGGGGGTACCTGGTTGTTAAACCATTTAGCGGGTCGTCTGTACATGGGAGCTGTACATGGGAGCTGTACATGGGAGCTGTACATGGGAGCTGTACATGGGAGCTGTACATGGGAGCTGTACATGGGAGCTGTACATGGGAGCTGTACATGGGAGCAGGTTCAGACGGAGAATAGACAAGAGAGTGAGAAGCGTTTGGTCATGGAAGTAGTAATCCTCTTGGATTACTACTAAGGTCATCGATCAAGAGCCAAGGTCATCAACCAAGAGCCAAGGTCATCAATCAAGAGCCAAGGTCATCAATCAAGAGCCAAGGTCATCAATCAAGAGCCAAGGTCATCAATCAAGAGCCAAGGTCACCAATCAAGAGCCAAGGTCATCGATCAAGCACCAGGTACCTACTCAATCTAACGATACCAATCTGTCTTAATACTAGTCAAATGCCCTATATCCCTCAAGTTATTAATACTACAATTATCATTTTATATTCATATTAACTGATTTATCATCATTCTTATTATTACTGTTTCAATATCATTCAAATGCTCATGGAAAGTGTTTGAATGGCTGAGGAAAACATGTGTGCAGAGGCGCGCGTGACTCCACGTGGTGGGCCAGAGATCAGCTGTTGTTTACAAACAAACTCCACGTGGATGCCAAATTTCGTGAACGTGGAGGTGAAAACGGATTTAATTCATTCAGTAACTGATTGTACATTGGTTATAATGGGTGAAGAGTTGTAACTTTAAAAGAGTATTTGGCAGCTTTCCAGCCTATTATATGGACAAGTTTCAGTTTTTTTTTACTGGTAACGTGTAATATATATATTACTGAAACTTTTCACTTTATTTTAGTGATACCTTTCAGTTTATTTTTATTGTTTTTTCACCTTATTTTAACAGGCATTTTTATTGGCTGCTTTCAGCTTATTTTATTAAAATGTCTCGGCTAATTTTAATGATAGTTTTGAGGTTATTTGAAACACAGCTGTAAGGCTCTCAGTTGCCAACTCTTGAAGAGTCATAATTAAATTACACTTCTTAGTCACGTTAAACGAAAAACAATTTAAGGAATTTGTAATTTACTTAAATTAAATTTGCTATTAAATGTGTAATTTCAGGAATATATATATATATATATATATATATATATATATATATATATATATATATATATATATATATATATATATATATATATGTCGTACCTAATAGCCAGAACGCACTTCTCAGCCAACTATTCAAGGCCCGATTTGCCTAATAAGCCAAGTTTTCATGAATTAATGTTTTTTCGTCTACCTAACCTACCTAACCTAACCTAACCTAGCTTTTTTTGGCTACCTAACCTAACCTTACCTATATATATAGGTTAGGTTAGGTTAGGTAGGGTTGGTTAGGTTCGGTCATATATCTACGTTAATTTTAACTCCAATAAAAAAAAATTGACCTCATACATAGAGAAAAGGTAGCTTTATCATTTCATAAGAAAAAAATTATAGTAAATATATTAATTCAGGAAAACTTGGCTTATTAGGCAAATCGGGCCTTGAATAGTAGGCTGAGAAGTGAGTTCTGGCTACTAGGTACGACATATATATATATATATATATATATATATGTCGTACCTAATAGCCAGAACGCACTTCTCAGCCTACTATGCAAGGCCCGATTTGCCTAATAAGCCAAGTTTTCTTGAATTATTTGTTTTTCGACTACCTAACCTACCTAACCTAACCTAACCTAACTTTTTCGGCTACCTAACCTAACCTAACCTATAAAGATAGGTTAGGTTAGGTTAGGTAGGGTTGGTTAGGTTCGGTCATATATCTACGTTAATTTTAACTCCAATAAAACAAAATTGACCTCATACATAATGAAATGGGTAGCTTTATCATTTCATAAGGAAAAAATTAGAGAAAATATATTAATTCAGGAAAACTTGGCTTACTAGGCAAATCGGGCCTTGCATAGTAGGCTCAGAAGTGCTTTCTGGCTACTAGGTACGACATATATATATATATATATGACAATGTCAGACCACGGAGGAAAATTGAAACAGGAAATTTCCTTAAGTACTTTCGTATATTAAATACATCTTCAGAAGGTGAAGGACCTTCTGAAGATGTATTTAATATACGAAAGTACTTAAGGAAATTTCCTGTTTCAATTTTCCTCCGTGGTCTGACATTGTCACATTCTTAATCACGTGTTTATTTTCGTGATATACACACACACACATATATATATATATATATATATATATATATATATATATATATATATATATATATATATATATATATATATATATATATATATATATGTGTGAATTTTCGTATCATTTTCCTTGTGGATAATTACGCATAACTGAATCCACACACACACACACACACACACACACACACACACACACACACACACACACACACATAAATATTAAAGAATAACTAGATAATGTCTCAATTACTTGATCATTAAACAGTTGTACGCAAAACGACTCAATGGGTGGAAGTAAAAGCGAACTAAACGCAGGCTGACTGTCCCCAAGGTATCGTGACAGGAACGGAGAACATGACAGCTGTCACAGGCATGCCAGGGTGACGCGTGACAGGGTACAGATGAATATGACAGTGCCAAGAGGTATATGACACGTCAGCAAGGGAGTAGAGAGAGAGAGTGTGACAAACGCGTCCTGGTCTAATGACCTCACAACTCTATAAACCTCTCAGATATAACGACCCCAAACTGCCAATAGCTTCGTCCTCTCTCACATTTCCGGCTCAACTCGGGTGCTATCTGAAGGTATTCCATGCCACACAAGCGTAAAAGGGAATCGATTCTGGTCGCCAAATAATGGCATCCTGTGCGGTACGACACGTTTGGCTTGCCATCTGGCATCGCCACAAGGATTGCTCTATACACATTGCGATCTCTTAGTCCACGAAATACGAGAAAATGAATTCTATTCTCCATATTAAAAATAAAAACTTACTTCAGACAGCAGTACAAAAACTAACATTCTAGCCTTAAAAAAATTTTCGTTAGTATTTAATGAGAATTAATTTTAGAAGCGGGAAGGTTTCCTGGGCAAGGCCGCCAAGCACTCGTCACGGGACGCTTTTTGTAGTGTTAGAGTATATTGTATAGTATATTAGAGTATATTGTAGAGTATATTTTGTGGTGTATAAAGTATATTGTGGCTGGTTCTGGCCTGGTGGTGGCACTTACCTATCCGTGACAGGAGATAGGTCTAGCTTCTTATCCCCCGGTCGAGCCGGTGGAGGCCGAGCGGACAGCACGCTGGACTTGTGATCCTGTGGTCCTGGGTTCGATCCCAGGCGCCGGCGAGAAACAATGGGCAGAGTTTCTTTCACCCTATGCCCCTGTTACCTAGCAGTAAAATAGGTACCTGGATGTTAGTCAGCTGTCACGGGCTGCTTCCTGGGGGTGGAGGCCTGGTCGAGGACCGGGCCACGAGCCACTAAAAAGCCCCGAAATCATCTCAAGATAACCGCCTACTAGTCTTCTTGTACCTATTGCGTTACTGTTTAACTATTCCGACGTTTGCAATCGCTTTATTACCTCTCGTGTTGCTGAGGATATCCTCATAATACACCCAGAGTGTGTTGGTGCTCTCTACTGATCACTTGGCCCTCTATGACTAACCATCCTGTGTGATGAGGAAGCTTCAGCAGCACATATAGGGCACGCCAATAATCTAAGCGTAAGCAGGCGATGAGTCACAATAACGTGGCTGAAGTATGTTGACCAGACCACACACTAGAAATTGAAGGAACGACGACGTTTCGGTCCGTCCTGGACCATTCTCAAGTCGATTGTGATGAGGAGGTAGGGACAGGCAATAAATAGGCAGGCAATTTATTGCCTGTCCCTACCTCCTCATCACAATCGACTTGAGAATGGTCCAGGACGGACCGAAACGTCGTCGTTCCTTCAATTTCTAGTGTGTGGTCTGGTCATCTAAGCGTAATTAAACACACACTTTCCAGCAACACAGGAAACACCAATTTCCAATTTTCCTGTCAAGCAGCGGCAGTGGTAACCAACAAGGTGTTCCAAGCGTACAACACTGTCCATTTCCTTGTCACTGCCCAACCGCTTCTACACACACATACAGTCCCACACAGCAATGACAGACAGACGTCACCTTGGTCGATCATCAGAGATGATCTTAACCCCACGGTCATTTTCAACGGCTTAGATGTCACACACAATAATTTTCCATCACAGCATACATGCTGACTATGCTGTGCCGCACACATGCAGACAGCCTACAGCATGACAGTTGATGCATTACCAGCCGACACAACCTGCAATTTAAGGAGCAGCAGTAACAAAAGCAGCAGCAGCATCAGAGCAGCAGTAACACAATCAGCGGTAACAGAAGCAGCAGCATCAGAAGCAGCAGCAGAAAGGAAGCAACAGCAGCAGAACCAGCATTATCAGAAGCAGCAAAAACAGGAGCAGCATCAGAAGCAGCAGCACCAGAATCAGCAGCACCAAGAGCAGCAGAAACAGAAACAGAAGTATCAGAAGCAGCAGCATCAGAAGCAGCAGCATCAGAAGCAGCAGCAACAAAAACAGCAGCATCAGAAGCAGCAGCAACAAAAACAGCAGAAACAGTGGCAGCAGCATCAGAAGCAGCAGCAACAGAATCAGCAGCATCAGAAGCAGCAGCAACCGAAGCAGCAGCAACAGAAGCAGCAGCATCAAAAGCAGCAGCATCAGAAGCAGCAGCAACAAAAACAGCAGAAACAGTAGCAGCAGCATCAGAAGCAGCAGCAACAGAATCAGCAACATCAGAAGCAGCAGCATCAGAAGCAGCAGCAACAGAAGCAGCAGCAACAGAAGCAGCAGTATCAGAAGCTGCAGTATCAGAAGCAGCAGCAACAGAAGCAGCAGTATCAGAAGCAGCAGTATCAGAAGCAGCAGCAACAGAAGCAGCAGCAACAGAAGCAGCAGCAACAGAAGCAGCAGCATCAGAAGCAGCAGCATCAGAAGCAGCAGCAACAGAAGCAGCAGCTACAGAAGCAGCAGCTACAGAAGCAGCAGCTACAGAAGCACCAGCTACAGAAGCAGCAGCAGTAGAAGCAGCAGCAACAGAAACAGCAGCAGCAACAGAAACAGCAGTAACAAACACAGCAGAAACAGTACCAGCAGCATCAGAAGCAGCAGCATCAGAAGCAGAAGCGTCAGAAGCAGCAGCATCAAAAGCAGCAGCATCAGAAGCAGCAGCAAAAGAAGCAGCAGTATCAGAAGCAGCAGCAACAAACGCAGCAGCATCAGAAGCAGCAGCAACAGAAGCAGCAGCAACAGAAGCAGCAGCAACAAACGCAGCAGCATCAGAAGCAGCAGTATCAGAAGCAGCAGCAACAGAAGCAGCAGCAACAGAAGCAGCAGTAACAGAAGCAGCAGGAACAGAAGCAGCAGCATCAGAAGCAGCAGCAACAGAAGCAGCAGCATCAGAAGCAGCAGCAACAGAAGCAGCAGTATCAGAAGCAGCAGCAACAGAAGCAGCAGCTACAGAAGCAGCAGCATCAGAAGCAGCAGCAACAGAAGCAGCAGTATCAGAAGCAGCAGCAACAGAAGCAGCAGTATCAGAAGCAGCAGCAACAGAAGCAGCAGCAACAGAAGCAGCAGCAACAGAAGCAGCAGCTACAGAAGCAGCAGCATCAGAAGCAGCAGCAACAGAAGCAGCAGCGTGAGAAGCAGGAGCTACAGAAGCAGCAGCAACAGAAGCAGCAGTATCAGAAGCAGCAGCTACAGAAGCAGCAGTATCAGAAGCAGCAGCTACAGAAGCAGCAGCTACACAAGCAGCACTATCAGAAGCAGCAGCAACAGAAACAGCAGCTGCAACAGAAGCAGCAGCAACAGAAGCAGCAGTATCAAAAGCAGCAGCATCAGAAGCAGCAGCGACAGAAGTAGCAGAAACAGAAGCAGCAGTATCAGAAGCGGCAGCATCAGAAGCAGCAGTATCAGAAGCAGCAGCAACAGAAGCAGCAGTAACAGAAGCAGCAGTATCAGAAGCAGCAGCAACAGAAGCAGCAGTAACAGAAGCAGCAGTATCAGAAGCAGCAGCATCAGTATCAGAAGCAGCAGCAACAGAAGCAGCAGAAACAGAAGTAGCAGTATCAGAAGCAGCAGCAACAGAAGCAGCAGAAACAGAAGCAGCAATATCAGAAGCAGCAGTATCAGAAGCAGCAGCTACAGAAGAAGCAGCTATAGAAGCAACAGCTACAAAAGCAACAGCTACAGAAGCAGCAGTAACAGAAGCAGCAGTAACAGAAGCAACAGCTATAGAAGCAGAAGCTACCGAAGAAGCAGCTACAGAAGCAATAGCAACAGAAGTAGCAGCAACAGAAACAGCAGTAACAGAAGCAGCAGCAACAGAAGCAGCAGCAACAGAAGCAGCAGCTACAGAAGCAGCAGCTACAGAATCAGCAGCAACAGAAGCAGCAGCAACAGAAGCAGGAGCTACAGAAGCAGCACCAACAAAAGCAGCAGCTACAGAAGCAGCAGCTACAGAAGCAGCAGCTACAGAAGCAGCAGCAACAGAAGCAGCAGATACAGAAGCAGCAGCAACAGAAGCAACAGCAACAGAAGCAGCAGCAACAGAAGCAGCAGTATCAGAAGCAGCAGCTACAGAAGCAGCAGTATCAGAAGCAGCAGCTACAGAAGCAGCGATATAGAAGCAGCACCTAAAGAAGCAGCAGCTACAGAAGCAGCAGCTATAGAAGCAGCAGCTACAGAAGCAGCAGCTACAGAAGGAGCAGCAACAGAAGCAGCAGCAACAGAAGCAGCAGCTACAGAAGCAGCAGAAACCGAAGCAGCAGCAACAGAATCAGCAGCTACAGAAGCAGCAGCTACAGAAGCAGCAGCTACAGAAGCAGCAGCTACAGAAGCAGCAGCAACAGAAACAGCAGTATCAGAAACAGCAGCTACAGAAGCAGCAGCTATAGAAGCAGCAGCAACAGAAGCAGCAGCTACAGAAGCAGCAGCTACAGAAGCAGCAGCTACAGAAGTAGCAGCTACAGAAGCAGCAGCTACAGAAACAACAGCTACAGAAGCAGCAGCTATAGAAGCAGCAGCTACAGAAGCAGCAGCTACAGAAGCAGCAGCATCAGAAGCAGCAGGAACAGAAGCAGCAGCATCAGAAGCAGCAGCAACAGAAGCAGCAGAAACAGAAGCAGCAGCATCAGAAGCAGCAGCAACAGAAGCAGCAGCAACAGAAGCAGCAGTATCAGAAGCAGCAGCATCAGAAGCAGCAGAAACAGAAGCAGCAGCATCAGAAGCAGCAGCAACAGAAGCAGAAGCAACAGAAGCAGCAGCAACAGAAGCAGCAGTATCAGAAGCAGCAGTATCAGAAGCAGCAGCAACAGAAGCAGCAGCAACAGAAGCAGCAGCTACAGAAGCAGCAGCTACAGAAGCAGCAGCTACAGAAGCAGCAGCTACAGAAGCAGCAGCAGTAGAAGCAGCAGCAACAGAAACAGCAGCAGCAACAGAAGCAGCAGTAACAAACACAGCAGAAACAGTAGCAGCAGCATCAGAAGCAGAAGCGTCAGAAGCAGCAGAAGCAGCAGCAGCAGAAGCAGCAGCATCAGAAGCAGCAGCATCAAAAGCAGCAGCATCAGAAGCAGCAGCAAAGGAAGCAGCAGCAACAGACGCAGCAGCATCAGAAGCAGCAGTATCAGAAGCAGCAGCAACAGAAGCAGCAGCATCAGAAGCAGCAGCATCAAAAGCAGCAGCATCAGAAGCAGCAGTATCAGAAGCAGCAGCAACAGAAGCAGCAGCATCAGAAGCAGCAGCAACAGACGCAGCAGCATCAGAAGCAGCAGTATCAGAAGCAGCAGCAACAGAAGCAGCAGCAACAGAAGCAGCAGTAACAGAAGCCGCAGCAACAGAAGCAGCAGCATCAGAAGCAGCAGCAACAGAAGCAGCAGCATCAGAAGCAGCAGCAACAGAAGCAGCAGCATCAGAAGCAGCAGCAACAGAAGCAGCAGTATCAGAAGCAGCAGCAACAGAAGCAGCAGTATCAGAAGCAGCAGCAACAGAAGCAGCAGCATCAGAAGCAGCAGCAACAGAAGCAGCAGCTACAGAAGCAGCAGCATCAGAAGCAGCAGCGTGAGAAGCAGGAGCTACAGAAGCAGCAGCAACAGAAGCAGCAGTATCAGAAGCAGCAGCTACAGAAGCAGCAGTATCAGAAGCAGCAGCTACAGAAGCAGCAGTATCAGAAGCAGCAGCAACAGAAGCAGCCGCTGCAACAGAAGCAGCAGCAACAGAAGCAGCAGCAACCGAAGCAGCAGTATCAAAAGCAGCAGCAACAGAAGCAGCCGCTGCAACAGAAGCAGCAGCAACAGAAGTAGCAGAAACAGAAGCAGCAGTATCAGAAGCAGCAGCATCAGAAGCAGCAGTATCAGAAGCAGCAGCAACAGAAGCAGCAGTAACAGAAGCAGCAGTATCAGAAGCAGCAGCAACAGAAGCAGCAGTAACAGAAGCAGCAGTATCAGAAGCAGCAGCATCAGTATCAGAAGCAGCAGCAACAGAAGCATCAGAAACAGAAGTAGCAGTATCAGAAGCAGCAGCAACAGAAGCAGCAGAAACAGAAGCAGCAATATCAGAAGCAGCAGCTACAGAAGAAGCAGCTATAGAAGCAGCAGCTACAGAAGCAACAGCTACAGAAGCAGCAGTAACAGAAGCAGCAGTAACAGAAGCAGCAGCTATAGAAGCAGAAACTACCGAAGAAGCAGCTACAGAAGCAGTAGCAACAGAAGTAGCAGCAACAGAAACAGCAGTAACAGAAGCAGCAGCAACAGAAGCAGCAGCAACAGATGCTGCAGCTACAGAAGCAGCAGCTACAGAAGCAGCAGCAACAGAAGCAGCAGAACAGAAGCAGCAGTAACAGAAGCAGGAGCTACAGAAGCAGCAGCAACAAAAGCAGCAGCTACAGAAGCAGCAGTAACAGAAGCAGCAGCTACAGAAGCAGCAGCTACAGAAGCAGCAGCAGCAGAACAGAAGCAACAGCTACAGAAGCAGCAGTAACAGAAGCAGCAGTAACAGAAGCAACAGCTATAGAAGCAGAAACTACCGAAGAAGCAGCTACAGAAGCAGTAGCAACAGAAGTAGCAGCAACAGAAACAGCAGTAACAGAAGCAGCAGCAACAGAAGCAGCAGCAACAGAAGCAGCAGCTACAGAAGCAGCAGCTACAGAAGCAGCAGCAGCAGAACAGAAGCAGCAGTAACAGAAGCAGGAGCTACAGAAGCAGCAGCAACAAAAGCAGCAGCAACAGAAGCAGCAGCTACAGAAGCAGCAGCAACAGAAGCAGCAGCTACAGAAGCAGCAGCAACAGCAACAGAAGCAGCAGCAACAGAAGCAGCAGTATCAGAAGCAGCAGCTACAGAAGCAGCGATACAGAAGCAGCAGCTATAGAAGCAGCAGCTATAGAAGCAGCAGCTACAGAAGCAGCAGCTATAGAAGCAGCAGCAACAGAAGCAGCAGCTACAGAAGGAGCAGCAACAGAAGCAGCAGCAACAGAAGCAGCAGCTACAGAAGCAGCAGAAACAGAATCAGCAGCAACAGAATCAGCAGCTACAGAAGCAGCGATATAGAAGCAGCAGCTACAGAAGCAGCAGCTACAGAAGCAGCAGCAACAGAAACAGCAGTATCAGAAGCAGCAGCTACAGAAGCAGCAGCTATAGAAGCAGCAGCAACAGAAGCAGCAGCTACAGAAGCAGCAGCTACAGAAGCAGCAGCTATAGAAGCAGCAGCAACAGAAGCAGCAGCTACAGAAGCAGCAGCTACAGAAGCAGCAGCTACAGAAGCAGCAGCTACAGAAGCAGCAGCAACAGAAGCAGCAGCTACAGAAGCAGCAGCTACAGAAACAACAGCTACAGAAGCAGCAGCTATAGAAGCAGCAGCTATAGAAGCAGCAGCTACAGAAGCAGCAGCAACAGAAGCAGCAGCAACAGAAGCTGCAGCTACAGAAGCAGCAGCTACAGAAGCAGCAGCTACAGAAGCAGCAGCTACAGAAGCAGCAGCAACAGAAGCAGCAGCTACAGAAGCAGCAGTATCAGAAGGAGCAGGAACAGAAGCAGCAGCAACAGAAGCAGCAGCTACAGAAGCAGCAGCAACAGAAGCAGCAGCTACAGAAGCAGCAGCAACAGAAGCAGCAGTATCAGAAGGAGCAGCAACAGAAGCAGCAGCTACAGAAGCAGCAGCTACAGAAGCAGCAGCAACAGAAGCAGCAGCTACAGAAGCAGCAGTATCAGAAGCAGCAGTATCAGAAGCAGCAGCAACAGAAGCAGCAGCTACAGAAGCAGCAGCAACAGAAGCAGCAGCTACAGAAGCAGCAGCAACAGAAGCAGCAGTATCAGAAGGAGCAGCAACAGAAGCAGCAGCTACAGAAGCAGCAGCAACAGAAGCAGCAGCTACAGAAGCACCAGTAACAGAAGCAGCAGTATCAGAAGCAGCAGCAACAGAAGCAGCAGCTACAGAAGCAGCAGCAACAGAAGCAGCAGTATCAGAAGCAGCAGTATCAGAAGGAGCAGGAACAGAAGCAGCAGGAACAGAAGCAGCAGTATCAGAAGCAGCAGCAACAGAAGCAGCAGCTACAGAAGCAGCAGTAACAGAAGCAACAGTGTCAGAAGCAGCAGCAACAGAAGCAGCAGCAACAGAAGCAGCAACAACAGAAGCAGCAACTACAGACGACGCAGCATCAGAAGAAGCAGCTACAGAAGAAACAGTATCAGAAGCAGCAGCATCAGAAGCAGCAGCTACAGAGGCAGCAGTATCAGAAGCAGCAGCAACAGAAGCAGCATCATCAGAAGCAGCAGCAACAGAAGCAGCAACATCAGAAGCAGCAGCAACAGAAGCAGCAACATCAGAAGCAGCAGCAACAGAAGCAGCAACATCAGACGCAGCAGCATCAGAAGCAGCAGTAACAGAAGCAGCAACATTAGAAGCAGCAGCAACAGACGCTATCAGGAACAGAATCAGCAGCAGCATCAGAAGCAGCAGCAACATCAGAAGCAGCAGCAACAGAAGCAGCAGGAACAGAAGCAGCAGCATCAGAAGCAGCAGCTACAGAGGCAGCAGTATCAGAAGCAGCAGCAACAGAAGCAGCAGGAACAGAAGCAGCAGCATCAGAAGCAGCAGCTACAGAAGCAGCAGCTACAGAAGCAGTAGCAACAGAAGCAGCAGTATCAGAAGCAGAAGCAACAGAGGCAGCAGTATCAGAAGCAGCAGCAAAAGAAGCATCAGCTACAGAAGCAGCAGCAACAGAAGCAGCAGTATCAGAAGCTGCAGCAACAAAAGCAGCAGTTACAGAAGCAGCAGCAACAGAAGCAGCAGCATCAGAAGCAGCAGCTACAGAAGCAGCAGCAACAGAAGCAGCAGCAGCAGAAGCAGCAGCAACAGAAGGAGCAGCATCAGAAGCAGCAGCTACAGAAGCAGCAGCATCAGAAGCAGCAGCAACAGAAGCAGCAGCAACAGAAGCAGCAGCATCAGAAGCAGCAGATACAGAAGCAGCAGCAACAAAAGCAGCAGCAACAGAAGGAGCAGCATCAGAAGCAGCAGCAACAGAAGCAGCAACATCAGAAGCAGCAGCAACAGAAGCAGCAGGAACAGAAGCAGCAGCATCAGAAGCAGCAGCAACAGAAGCTGCAACATCAGAAGCAGCAGGAACAGAAGCAGCAGCATCAGAAGCAGCAGCTACAGAGGCAGCAGTATCAGAAACAGCAGCAACAGAAGCAGCAACATCAGAAGCAGCAGCAACAGAAGCAGCAACAACAGAAGCAGCAGGAACAGAAGCAGCAGCATCAGAAGCAGCAGCTACAGAGGCAGCAGTATCAGAAGCAGCAGCAACAGAAGCAGCAACATCAGAAGCAGCAGCAACAGAAGCAGCAACATCAGAAGCAGCAGCAACAGAAGCAGCAGGAACAGAAGCAGCAGCATCAGAAGCAGCAGCTACAGAAGCAGCAGCTACAGAAGCAGTAGCAACAGAAGCAGCAGCAACAGAAGCAGCAGCAACAGAAGCAGCAGTATCAGAAGCAGCAGCATCAGAAGCAGTAGCAACAGAAGCAGCAGCAACAGAAGCAGCAGCAACAGAAGCAGCAGTATCAGAAGCAGCAGCATCAGAAGCAGCAGCAACAGAGGCAGCAGCTACAGAAGCAGTAGCAACAGAAGCAGCAGCAACAGAAGCAGCAGCAACAGAAGCAGCAGTATCAGAAGCAGCAGCATCAGAAGCAGCAGCAACAGAGGCAGCAGCTACAGAAGCAGCAGCAACAGAAGCAGCAGTATCAGAAGCTGCAGCAACAAAAGCAGCAGCTACAGAAGCAGCAGCAACAGAAGCAGCAGCATCAGAAGCAGCAGCTACAGAAGCAGCAGCAACAGAAGCAGCAGCTACAGAAGCAGCAGCATCAGAAGCAGCAGCAACAGAAGCAGCAGCATCAGAAGCAGCAGCGACAGAAGCAGCAGCTACAGAAGCAGCAGCATCATGAGCAGCAGCTACAGAAGCAGCAGCAACAGAAGCAGCAGCATCAGAAGCAGCAGCGACAGAAGCAGCAGCATCAGAAGCAGCAGCAACAGAAGCAGCAGCAACAGAAGCAGCAGCATCAGAGGCAGCAGTATCAGACGCAGCAGCATCAGAAGCAGCAGCATCAGAAGCAGCAGCATCAGACGCAGCAGCATCAGAAGCAGCAGCGACAGAAGCAGCAGCATCAGAAGCAGCAGCATCAGACGCAACAGCATCAGAAGCAGCAGCATCAGACGCAACAGCATCAGACGCAACAGCATCAGAAGCAGGAGCGACAGAAGCAGCAGCATCAGAAGCAGCAGTATCAGACGCAGCAGCATCAGACGCAGCAGCATCAGAAGCAGCAGCATCAGACGCAGCAGCATCAGACGCAGCAGCATCAGACACAGCAGCATCAGAAGCAGCAGCAACAGAAGCAGCAGCATCAGAAGCAGCAGCATCAGACGCAGCAGCATCAGACGCAGCAGCATCAGAAGCAGCAGCAACAGAAGCAGCAGCATCAGAAGCAGCAGCTACAGAAGCAGCAGCAGCAGAAGCAGCAGCAACAGAAGCAGCAGCTACAGAAGCAGCAGCATCAGAAGCAGCGGCAGCAACAGAAGCAGCAGCATCAGACGCAGCAGCATCAGACGCAGCAGCATCAGAAGCAGCAGCAACAGAAGCAGCAGCATCAGACGCAGCAGCTACTGAAGCAGCAGCTACTGAAGCAGCAGCAACAGAAGCAGCAGCATCAGAAGCAGCAGCATCAGAAGCAGCAGCAACAGAAGCAGCAGCATCAGAAGCAGCAGCAACAGAAGTAGCAGCATCAGAAGCAGCAGCATCAGAAGCAGCAGCAACAGAAGCAGCAGCATCAGAAGCAGCAGCATCAGAAGCAGCAGCAACAGAAGCAGCAGCAACAGAAGCAGCAGCATCAGAAGCAGCAGCATCAGAAGCAGCAGCATCAGAAGCAGCAGTATCAGAAGCAGCAGCAACAGAAGCAGCAGCAACAGAAGCAGCAGCATCAGAAGCAGCAGCATCAGAAGCAGCAGCAACAGAAGCAGCAGCATCAGAAGCAGCATCAGAAGCAGCAGCAACAGAAGCAGCAGCAACAGAAGCAGCAGCAACAGAAGCAGCAGCATCAGAAGCAGCAGCATCAGAAGCAGCAGCATCAGAAGCAGCAGCAACAGAAGCAGCAGCATCAGAAGCAGCAGCATCAGAAGCAGCAGCATCAGAAGCAGTAGCATCAGAAGCAGCAGCATCAGAAGCAGCAGCATCAGAAGCAGCAGCATCAGAAGCAGCAGCAACAGAAGCAGCGGCATCAGACGCAGCAGCTACTGAAGCAGCAGCAACAGAAGCAGCAGCATCAGAAGCAGCAGCATCAGAAGCAGCAGCATCAGAAGCAGCAGTACCAGAAGCAGCAGCAACAGAAGCAGCAGCATCAGAAGCAGCAGCAACAGAAGCAGCAGCAACAGAAGCAGCAGAATCAGAAGCAGCAGCATCAGAAGCAGCAGCTACAGAAGCAGCAGCAACAGAAGCAGCAGCAACAGAAGCAGCAGCATCAGAAGCAACAGCAACAGAAGCAGCAGCATCAGAAGCAGCAGCTACAGAAGCAGCAGCAACAGAAGCAGCAGCAACAGAAGCAGCAGCAACAGAAGCAGCAGTATCAGAAGCAGCAGCATCAGAAGCAGCAGCATCAGAAGCAGCAGCATCAGAAGCAGCAGCATCAGAAGCAGCAGCATCAGAAGCAGCAGCTACAGAAGCAGCAGCATCAGAAACAGCAGCATCAGAAGCAGCAGAATCAGAAGCAGCAGCAACAGAAGCAGCAGCAACAGAAGCAGCAGCATCAGAAGCAGCAGCAACAGAAGCAGCAGAATCAGAAGCAGCAGCATCAGAAGCAGCAGCTACAGAAGCAGCAGCAACAGAAGCAGCAGCAACAGAAGCAGCAGCAACAGAAGGAGCAGCATCAGTAGCAGCAGCATCAGAAGCAGCAGAATCATAAGCAGCTACAGAAGCAGCAGCAATAGAAGCAGCAGCAACAGAAGCAGCAGCAACAGAAGTAGCAGCATCAGAAGCAGCAGCAACAGAAGCAGCAGCAACAGAAGCAGCAGCAACAGAAGCAGCAGCATCAGAAGCAGCAGCATCAGTAGCAGCAGCATCAGAAGCAGCAGCATCAGTAGCAGCAGCATCAGTAGCAGCAGCATCAGAAGCAGCAGCATCAGAAGCAGCAGCATCAGAAGCAGCAGCATCAGAAGCAGCAGCAGGTAGTACTGTAGTTAACAGAGTCCTCAAATTAGTTGTAAACGAATCAAATCTTCGAAGAAAACTGTCTTGTAAATGATGACCTGATCGGTATAAACAATCCAACCACTTGGATTGGTCGTAACACAACGATGGGCATGCCTCTAGCTGGCCCGCGTTCAATCCCCAAAGGTCCAAGTGGTGTGTTGATATTTGGATCAGTGTGACAATTTTTTCTAAAGAGCAGAGCTCTTGAAAGGCGATGGTGTTTGAAGCGTTTTAAACTACAGCATTTCTGAATGCTGTTGACTCCTGTTAACAGCTTTCAACAGGGTCTGAAATGAGAGAAACCTACGCTATTGTAGGTAGTGTAGACCCAACAACATCTATACCACCCACAACAGTTGTGTGATCCAGTCCACACAACACATTATAACCTGTACATCAATGGGCTCCAAAAGGGAAGGTTGACCCCGCTGGGTAAAGTCCTAATAGGTATATTAAGGGGACAATTCCGTCTACCTAAATGCAGACGAGGAGTCACAATAACGTGGCTGAAATATGTTGACCAAACCACACACTAGAAAGTGAAGCAACGACGACTACTAATCAGTCGGTAGTAAGTATACACTTGTCACAGCTGCTCAAGAACGCCCCCAAGTACATATATTATATATATATATATATATATATATATATATATATATATATATATATATATATATATATATATATATATATATATATATATATATATATATATATATATATATATGTATCAGGTAGATCAGGTAAATATACAGGGAAATAAATAGCTACGTATGTATTAGCAGATATGTACATATGTGTATAGGTAGATATGTAAATAGATATCTACCTATATACTCGCAGGAAACAAGAAGATAGCAAAAATATAAGAGAGAAACAGAAAGCAGGTGTCAGTAGACAGAGAGAGAAGCCAGTAGACAGAGAATGAACCCAGTAGACAGAGAATGAAGCCAGTAGACAGAGAATGAACCCAGTAGACAGAGAGAGAAGCCAGTAGACAGAGAATGAACCCAGTAGACAGAGAGAGAAGCCAGTAGACAGAGAAGCCAGTAGACAGAGAAGCCAGTAGACAGAGAAGCCAGTAGACAGAGAAGCCAGTAGACAGAGAATGAACCCAGTAGACAGAGAATGAAGCCAGTAGACAGAGAATGAACCCAGTAGACAGAGAGAGAAGCCAGTAGACAGAGAATGAACCCAGTAGACAGAGAGAGAAGCCAGTAGACAGAGAAGCCAGTAGACAGAGAAGCCAGTAGACAGAGAAGCCAGTAGACAGAGAATGAACCCAGTAGACAGAGAATGAACCCAGTAGACAGAGAATGAAGCCAGTAGACAGAGAATGAACCCAGTAGACAGAGAATGAAGCCAGTAGACAGAGAATGGAGCCAGTAGACAGAGAATGAAGCCAGTAGACAGAGAATGAAGCCAGTAGACAGAGAATGAAGCCAGTAGAGAGAGAATGGAGCCAGTAGACAGAGAATGGAGCCAGTAGACAGAGAATGAAGCCAGTAGACAGAGAATGGAGCCAGTAGACAGAGAATGAACCCAGTAGATAGAGAATGAACTCAGTAGATAGAGAATGAACCCAGTAGACAGAGAGAGAGAAGCCAGTAGAGAGAGAATGAACCCAGTAGACAGAGAATGAACCCAGTAGACAGAGAAGCCAGTAGACAGAGAATGAACCCAGTAGACAGAGAATGAACCCAGTAGACAGAGAATGAACCCAGTAGACAGAGAATGAACCCAGTAGACAGACAGAGAAGCCAGTTATGCTAAACCCACCCCGTCTACACCCTCCCGTCACTCCTCTGATCGATCTAACCAAAACTCGTGTTGTGGCGACCAACAGCGATACTCAACTATCAATTATTCATTTTAATGCCGAGTGGCTGCCTTTCGTTGTCACATCTACGGCTGTTGTGGAACTGGAGCCCCGTCGGTAGTCAGTCCTGGAGCTGTGAGGTTTAGAGCACCGCGATAACGACGGAATTGCGGTCTAATGAGCACTAACCTCGACAGCTGAAGGGGGTCATCCTGCAGAGTTGGACTCGAGTCGAAACGGGACAGTAAACGGTTAGGGGGTTGGGGCTCAGGAGCTGAGACTCGTTTCCACAAATACCTGACTCCTAGCCACACACGTGACTATCATGCAGCGTCTGGTTCCCAGAAGCCCGACAAGATTGTGGAGGAGGAGCTATTGCAAGGCCACACATCTGCACCACACACACCTGTGTCCTCACACCTGCATCTCCTCTACATACCTGTTCATCATTCCTGTATTGCACACCTGTAAGTTCCTACACGCACAATCAGCAGGGAATGAAACCAACATGTAATTATGTAGTTGTTATTCCTTATCACTCGCGCTACGAGGCTGCGTTTCCTGGTACCTCTGCAAGAATGTATACCATTTAATAAACAGAACCTCTACTGAAACAACCACTATGATCTTATTCATGTATATATAAATATATAAATACGCACATTGTCACTGGAGAACAGCCTCCATAGGCACCCTATGGCGGCTATTTCCTTGAAATTGACCGTTGAGTTTGAAAATGCAACCGTTGAGTTTAAAAATGCAACCGTTGAGTTTAAAAATGCAACCGTTGAGTTTGAAAATTAAACCGTTGAGTTTGAAAATGCAACCGTTGAGTTTGAAAATGCAACAGTTGAGTTTGAAAATTCCACCGTTGAGACATAGCCCCTCTATACAACGGAGGGAGCAAATCATTGGCAAAGAATTATAGACCAGTTCCACTAATGTCCCCACATAATAAAAGTATTTGAGAGAGTGATCAGGAGTCAGGTCACTAGTTTCATGGAGACCAATGACCTCCACAACCCAGGCCAACATGGATTTAGAGCGGGAAGATCATGACTCTCACAGCTACTTGACCATTACGACAAAATCACTGAGGCGCTAGAAGAAAAACAGAATGCAGATGTGATATACACGGACTTCGCAAAGGCATTCGACAAATGTGACCATGGCGTGATAGCACACAAAATGAGGTCAATGGGAATAACTGGTAAAGTAGGAAGCTGGATACTCGGTTTTCTGTCGAACGGAACACAAAGAGTAACAGTCAACCATATAAAATCGAGTCTAAGCGCAGTTAAAAGCTCTGTACCTTAGGGTACAGTCCTTGCACCACCGCTTTTCCTTATGCTCATCTCGGGTATAGATAAAAATACAAGTCACAGCTTCGTATTATCCTTTGCAGATGACACAAAAATCAGCATGAAAATTACCTCTGCTGAAGAGATTGAAAAACTACAAGCAGATATTAATACGGTTTTCGACTGGGCAGAAAAGAATAACATGATGTTTAACAGTGATAAATTCCAGGTACTCAGATACGATAAAAATGAGGACCTTAAACATAATACAGAGTACAAAACACAATCAGATTTGCCCATAGTAGGAAAACAACATGTAAAGGATTTGGGAATAATGATGTATGACGACCTAACGTTTAGGGAGCATAACCAAGCAAATATTGCGTCAGCCAGAAAAATGATAGGATGGATTACGAGAACTTTCAAATCCAGGGATCCCATCACAATGGTTGTACTCTTCAAATCACTTGTGTTGCCTCTTCTTGAGTACTGCTCAGTAATCACTTCCCCCTTCAGAGCAGGAGAGATTGCGGAAATAGACGGGGTTCAGAGAACATATACGGCATACATAGACGCGATAAAGCACCTCAATTATTGGGATCGTCTCAAAGCTCTCCAAATGTACTCACTAGAAAGGAGACGAGAGAGATATCAAATAATATATACATGGAAAATACTGGAGGGCCAGGCACCAAATCTACACATTAAAATAACAACGTACTGGAGTGAACGATATGGAAGAAAATGTAGAATAGAACCAGTGAAGAGCAGAGGAGCCATAGGCACAATCAGAGAACACTGTATAAACATCAGAGGTCCGCGGTTGTTCAACGTCCTCCCAGCGAGCATAAGAAATATTGTCGAGCAACCGTGGACATCTTCAAGAGAAAACTAGATCTTGACCAAACAACACACTAGAAAGTGAAGGGACGATGACGTTTTGGTCCGTCCTGGACCATTTTGTGTGACTAAAAATGCAACCGTTGAGTTTAAAAAATACAACCGTTGTGTTTGAAAAAAATGTAGCCGTCGAGTTTGAAAAATGCAACCGTCGAGTTTGAAAAAATTAAACCGTTGAGGTTGAAATTTACCACCGTTAGTATGGCCTCTTGCGGCCGAGAAGAACAACTTAACTGTTAACGGGGGGGGGGGGGGGGCGCGAACGGTCTCCTGGCGACGAGTTTGAAAATGCGTCGACGGTTAGCGGGAAGAGCGCTGCTCCAGGTGGGCTTAGAGACGCGCGAACTTCGAACTACGTTATACACCTCTCTTTGCGCCGCCTGAAGCCACTATAATATTTCGAGAACTCTGATAAACATTTAGAACACCCGAGACAAAATGGAGTTTACAGTAGTTAATTTGTCTATTATGCAGGCAGAGCGACATGTCTATGGGGTCATCCAGTAAGGTTAGGAGACTTGAAAGCGAGCCTACAGCTATATAGGCTTAGGCTCAGCAACAAGTATCTCTCAGGAAATTTACACCGCCTGTTGACCCAGACCTGACCAAATATAAACTCAACAGAACAGAGTTTACTAGCTGAATTAATTTGGGGGTTCAGTTCCTGAGCCCATTATGTGCATCTATAATCTTTTCCATTGCAGCTCAAAGGATGGGAATGGGGTCCACTACCACTCACAGGATAGTTATGGGGTCCACTACCACTCACAGGATGGGGTATGGGGTCCACTACCACTCAAAGGATAGGTATGGGGTCCACTACCACTCACAGGATGGGAATGGGGTCCACTACCACTCACAGGATGGGGTATGGGGTCCACTACCACTCAGAGGATGGGGTATGGGGTCCACTACCACTCAGAGGATGGGGTATGGGGTCCACTACCACTCACAGGATAGTTATGGGGTCCACTACCACTCACAGGATGGGTATGGGGTCCACTACCACTCACAGGATAGTTATGGGGTCCACTACCACTCACAGGATGGGTATGGGGTCCACTACCACTCACAGGATAGTTATGGGGTCCACTACCACTCACAGGATAGGTATGGGGTCCACTACCACTCACAGGATGGGTATGGGGTCCACTACCACTCACAGGATAGTTATGGGGTCCACTACCACTCACAGGATGGGTATGGGGTCCACTACCACTCACAGGATAGTTATGGGGTCCACTACCACTCACAGGATAGGTATGGGGTCCACTACCACTCACAGGATGGGTATGGGGTCCACTACCACTCACAGGATAGTTATGGGGTCCACTACCACTCACAGGATAGGTATGGGGTCCACTACCACTCACAGGATAGTTATGGGGTCCACTACCACTCACAGGATGGGTATGGGGTCCACTACCACTCACAGGATGGGGTATGGGGTCCACTACCACTCACAGGATGGGTATGGGGTCCACTACCACTCACAGGATGGGGTATGGGGTCCACTACCACTCACAGGATGGGGTATGGGGTCCACTACCACTCACAGGATGGGTATGGGGTCCACTACCACTCACAGGATGGGTATGGGGTCCACTACCACTCACAGGATGGGTATGGGGTCCACTACCACTCACAGGATGGGTATGGGGTCCACTACCACTCAGAGGATGGGTATGGGGTCCACTACCACTCACAGGATGGGTATGGGGTCCACTACCACTCACAGGATGGGTATGGGGTCCACTACCACTCACAGGATGGGTATGGGGTCCACTACCACTCAGAGGATGGGGTATGGGGTCCACTACCACTCACAGGATAGTTATGGGGTCCACTACCACTCACAGGATGGGGTATGGGGTCCACTACCACTCAGAGGATGGGGTATGGGGTCCACTACCACTCAGAGGATGGGGTATGGGGTCCACTACCACTCACAGGATAGTTATGGGGTCCACTACCACTCACAGGATGGGTATGGGGTCCACTACCACTCACAGGATGGGTATGGGGTCCACTACCACTCACAGGATGGGTATGGGGTCCACTACCACTCACAGGATGGGTATGGGGTCCACTACCACTCACAGGATGGGTATGGGGTCCACTACCACTCACAGGATGGGTACGTGAGGTGAAATTCGAGAGTGGACAAGCTGCCTTCAAAATCTCTTAGGTGTTCCAAGTACATCTTAACTTCTCCCACTGTTAACCAAGCAATTACTAACACCAATCTTGGCACCTCTTTCTGCTTCCTTACTTCACTACTTCCTTAACTTTCTTTCTTACTTCCTTCCTTTCAATTTCCTCCAGTAACTCTTTTGTCATATCTATTTAATTACTCTGTAAAAAAAAAAATCATTTTCTGCTGGGTGATTCCTTAGATCCTTGAGATCACGCAAGTTAAAGGTTCGAAACCTATTTTTTTTTAACTATCAGGAATCCCCGATGGATTACCAAATCACCACCAACAGACCGAATTGGGTTGTTAACTGCTTAGTTTCACCCCCACATGTTTGTAGACACAACAAATGATAGAAAATCACAAGAATTGTATCATTATTATTTAAAAGAAAACAACAGAAAAAAAAGAAAACACAAATACACAAACTATCTTGAGGTTATCTTGAGATGATTTCGGGGCTTTAGTGTCCCCGCGGCCCGGTCCTAGACCAGGCCTCCACCCCCAGGAAGCAGCCCGTGACAGCTGACTTAACTCCCAGGTACCTATTTACTGCTAGGTAACAGGGGCATTCAGGGTGAAAGAAACTTTGCCCATTTGTTTCTGCCTCGTGCGGGAATCGAACCCGCGCCACAGAATTACGAGTCCTGCGCGCTATCCACCAGGCTACGAGGCCCCTCAACTAACTAGCTTCAACTAACGAAATTTTTTTTAGGCTATTCTTATCCAATCAAAAATTGGTAACAAAATCAAATCGTAGCAAAAATTCGATTTAATTTCACAGGTATATAGATTATACTGATAGACAGATATATAGATATACTGCTCGGTATAGATGTCTATACCGAGCAGTTATTTGGTTCCATAACCCCACCACCACCTCCCCCATTTTAGGGGTGATAGAAACCCCCATTATTTGGAATCCACAACCCCCCTCCCTTTCCCCTCATTATGGGAAATAGATACCAACCGGTTCAGAACCCCCGAACCCCTACCCCCTCTCTGGGGTAGACATTGTCACCCAGTCTTATGGCTGGGAGGACATTTTGGTTCACTGTAGAGAGAGAGAGAGAGAGAGAGAGAGAGACAGAGAGAGAGAGAGAGAGAGAGAGAGAGAGAGAGAGAGAGAGAGAGAGAGAGAGAGAGAGAGAGAGAGAGAGAGAGAGAGAGAGAGAGAGAGAGAGAGACAGAGAGAGAGAGAGAGAGAGAGAGAGAGAGAGAGAGAGAGAGAGAGAGAGAGAGAGAGAGACAGAGAGAGAGAGAGAGAGAGAGAGAGAGAGAGAGAGAGAGAGAGAGAGAGAGAGAGAGAGAGAGAGAGAGAGAGAGAGAGAGAGAGAGAGAGAGATGGGTAATAGGAGTAAGATAAAAAACAATAAGAATAGGCCCAATAATAGGTTAAAGTATCTGTATAAAATAGGATAAGGAGGAAATATATGAAAAGAAAGAAATAAGGGTAAAAAAAATATATAAATGAAGAAGAGAAGGAATAAGGATGTATAGGAATTAAACAAACTGGAGAAGCGGGCAGATGACAAAGAGACTGAAGTGACATAGAAACAAAGCGATAGCAACTTGAGACAAAGAAAAGCAAGAGGGCCCTTGAGACATAAGTCAAGCCACGTTTCTTAAGAAGTTAAGTTAAGAGACCTTTTCTTCCCCCGACTTTGACTACGGTCCAGGGCGGACCGAACGACACCAATGCTTTCATATTTCTGGGTTGATTCTGTTAGTTAGGGGAGGGGAGAGAAGCCTAGTCAGGGACCGGGCCGTGGGGACGTTGAGCCCCGGAATCAACGCAAGGTAACGCAAGGTATATTATTACGAAAGCTTCTTCTTATGCATCCCAATATGATATTTGCGTTATTCTGAACGTTTATGCGTTGGTTTTGATTTTATTGGCTTGAAATCGCTACCATTAATGATTCCAAAATCATTTTAATGTTCACGCTATCTGAATTCTATCTGAATACAATGTCTATCTGAACACGGTTCAGATACACATTGTATCTATCTATCTGGTATCTACCTGAACACAGTTCAGATAGATACCAGGGGCCAGATTCACGAAAGCACTTACGCAAGCACTTACGAACGTGTACATCTTTCCTCAATCTTTGACGGCTTTGGTTACATTTATTAAACAGTTTACAAGCATGAAAACTTCCCATTCAACTGTTGTTATTGTTATAAACAGCCTCCTGGTGCTTCGGAGCTCATTAACTGTTTAATAATTGGAAACAAAGCCGCCAAAGATTGAGAAAAGATGGACAGGTTCGTAAGTGTTTGCGTAACTGCTTTCGTGAATCTGGCCCCCCTGGTAATTATATAATTTCCTAGGCCTAGAATCACGTATTTGTCAGTATTAGGCTGTAATTTATATACTAATATTGGCCATCATCAACACACAGAAATAAGAGTATGAGGCTTGGCCATGCCAAGGGCCATTGGTTCGAGCCCACCGCATTGCCGTAGTGGATTCCCCCCATTGCTAGTCAATTCTTAAACAAATTAAGGCAGTGTCTGGGATCCCGCCAAACACACACCGAAACTACGACGTTGGTACAACGTTCGAACAAGTTTTAACACCTCCTAACCAGTTATAACAACCAATATAGCACGTTGTAACAACGTTCTAATACGTCATAAACACGTTAAGCCAAAATGTAACAACTTTATTACAAGTTGTAACAGGCGGAAAATAGAGACAGTTTCGGTTTGTGTTTCCAGGGATGCTCCCGGACGCAGGTTCGAATCCTCGTCACGGCCCTTGTGGATTTGTTCATGTGATGCATCACTTTAGTGTGATCTCTGTGTGTAGTCAATTCTTGTTTGTAAATCTTATATACTACTCTTTGCAACCGCTATCCCATCCAAGATACAGATTCGATATCACGCTCCTCTACTTTACTAAAGAGTATCTTGTGAGGCGTAGTAACAAAGGTTTTGCTAACACCAAAATGTGTATATATAATGTTGCAAACCCCCCCCCCCCCTTGTCTGTTGCAATCCTTCACCCCCCTTCCCCGGGGAGCCGGTCGGCCGAGCGGACAGCACGTTGGACTTGTGATCCTATGGTCCTGGGTTCGATCCCAGGCGCCGGCGAGAAACAATGGGCAGAGTTTCTTTCACCCTATGCCCCTGTTACCTAGCAGTAAAATAGGTACCTGGGTGTTAATCAGCTGTCACGGGCTGCTTCCTGGGGGTGGAGGCCTGGTCGAAGACCGGGCCGCGGGGACACTAAAACCCCGAAATCATCTCAAGAAACCCCCCCCCCCCCTTTTGTCAACTTTTTGCAATTTACTGGAATAGACTGAGAATACATTTATTAAACTCTTCGGCTTCTTGGAGGTTATTGAAGGCTGCCTTGCAAGACGGCAGCGTTCATCTTGTCATCTCAAGATGGGAGATCTCATCTCAGGGAGCCGGTCGGCCGAGCGGATAGCACGCGGGACTTGTGATCCTGTGGTCCTGGGTTCGATCCCAGGCGCCGGCGAGAAACAATGGGCAGAGTTTCTTTCACCCTATGCCCCTGTTACCTAGCAGTAAATTAGGTACCTGGGTGTTAGTCAGCTGTCACGGGCTGCTTCCTGGGGGTGGAGGCCTGGTCGAAGACCGGGCCGCGGGGACACTAAAACCCCGAAATCATCTCAAGATAACCCCCCCCCCTTTTGTCAACTTTTTGCAATTTACTGGAATAGACTGAGAATACATTTATTAAACTCTTCGGCTTCTTGAAGGTTATTGGAGGCTGCCTTGCAAGACGGCAGCGTTCATCTTGTCATCTCTCGCCCTCTTCTTTTCCCTTCAGCGACACTACAATGCAGCGTTCTCTGCCTCTTACTGCATGATACAATCACAAGAGCGTGATGTATTTATGAGGAAATATTGTAGGGGCGGAGGATTATGGGGTGGTGGGGGGGGGGGGATTAGGGGGTTGGTGGGGGGGGATTAGGGGGTTGGTGGGGGGGATTAGGGGGTTGGTGGGGGGATTAGGGGGTTGGTGGGGGGGGGGGGATTAGCATACTTTTCCTCCTTTTCCTTTCCCACTCTAAGATACCTCTCATACCCCAGCTGTCCTCGTCCCACCACTGGTCGAGGCCACCACCAGCTGTCCTCGTCCCACCACTGGTCGAGGCCACCACCAGCTGTCCTCGTCCCACCTCTGGTCGAGGCCACCACCAGCTGTCCTCGTCCCACCACTGGTCGAGGCCACCACCAGCTGTCCTCGTCCCACCACTGGTCGAGGCCACCACCAGCTGTCCTCGTCCCACCACTGGTCGAGGCCACCACCAGCTGGCCTCGTCCCACCACTGGTCGAGGCCACCACCAGCTGGCCTCGTCCCACCACTGGTCGAGGCCACCACCAGCTGTCCTCGTCCCACCACTGGTCGAGGCCACCACCAGCTGGCCTCGTCCCACCACTGGTCGAGGCCACCACCAGCTGTCCTCGTCCCACCACTGGTCGAGGCCACCACCAGCTGTCCTCGTCCCACCACTGGTCGAGGCCACCACCAGCTGTCCTCGTCCCACCACTGGTCGAGGCCACCACCAGCTGGCCTCGTCCCACCACTGGTCGAGACCACCACCAGCCGTCCTCGTCCCACCACTGGTCGAGGCCACCACCAGCTGGCCTCGTCCCACCACTGGTCCAGGCCACCACCAGCTGACCTCGTCCCACCACTGGTCAAGGTCACCATCAGCTGGCCTCGTCCCACCACTGGTCCAGGCCACCACCAGCTGACCTCGTCCCACCACTGGTCAAGGTCACCATCAGCTGTCCTCGCCCCACCACTGGTCCAGGCCACCACCAGCTGTCCTCGTCCCACCACTGGTCCAGACCACCATCAGCTGGCCTCGTCCCACCACTGGTCCAGACCACCACCAGCTGTCCTCGTCCCACCACTGGTCCACCACCATTAGCTGTCCTCGTCCCACCACTGGTCCAGACCACCACCAGCTGTCCTCGTCCCACCACTGGTCCAGACCACCACCAGCTGTCCTCGTCCCACCACTGGTCCAGACCACCACCAGCTGTCCTCGTCCCACCACTGGTTGAGGCCACCACCAGCTGTCCTCGTCCCACTACTGGTCGAGGCCACCACCAGCTGTCCTCGTCCCACTACTGGTCCAGACCACCACCAGCTGTCCTCGTCCCACCACTGGTTGAGGCCACCACCAGCTGTCCTCGTCCCACTACTGGTCGAGGCCACCACCAGCTGTCCTCGTCCCACCACTGGTCCAGACCACCACCAGCTGTCCTCGTCCCACCACTGGTTGAGGCCACCACCAGCTGTCCTCGTCCCACTACTGGTCGAGGCCACCACCAGCTGTCCTCGTCCCACTACTGGTCGAGGCCATTCCCATTCTCACTCTTGAGCTTCGGATCCAAGATGGCGGCCCAGTGGTGTCAGTATACATGGAGGGTAATGTAACATCACTTGTATGTATGTACCTTACCTGAATAAACATATTTATTTTATATATATTTATTTATAAAAACAAAGGAAGGCAAGCGAGCGAGTGAGAGCTCTCACACGCGCGCGCGCGCCCGTACACCTGATCCCTGCAAGAGGTTGACTCGTTTCTCCCAGCGGTTAAAACTGAGCCTCAGCTGGCCGCCAGAGGGACTCGTTGGATAAAGAAGGAGAACGGGGGAGGAGGAGGATAGGGGGAAGAGAGGGTGCTGGGGGGTGCTGGGGGGGGGGGTGCTGGGGTAGGGGGGATCATGCACTTGGACTTGCATCCCAACAAAGAGTCTCTCTCTATGTATTAAGAGCTACAGGATGGGGAGAGGTCGGGGGGTGGGGGGGGGGTGTAAGAGGAGGAAGAATACGCGCGCACGCACGCGTGTGTGCGCTGGTTGGTGTCGCTGACTATGTGAAACCGGTGCTAACCTGTTGCCCATTTTGCTCCATCACACGGCGTTGGTGAAAGAGTTTGGAGGAGGGAGGAAGGGAGAGGGGGAGGGGGGGGAAGGTGTCTCGGTCGGTCTAGAAATATGGCCTGTGCTCCGAGGCCCAAGCGGATGGAACAGACTGTATAGTGGCTCGGTGGCAGTCTTGGAGTATGTGTGGATGGCTGAGTTCAGTTTTGGAAGTGTGGTTGAGTGCAGTGTTGGAGGAGTCAAACCTGCTCCAACACCGCCACAGCTGGCATTCGCAACCCAACACAGAATCATTCTTCATATCACCAGTTGCTATGAATGTAAGGTGATGGAGTGGGTTGTGATGGAATAGGGAGGGAGGGAGGGGAAGAGAAGAGTCAGTGGAGTGATGGAGGCGAGTGTGCGCCTTGGGGGAGGGGTGAGGTGATGGGGGGGAAGGGAGAGATCTGAGAGTGGTGGAGGGAGGGGCTGAGAGAGGGAGTGAGGGAGAGGGGGGATAGCTGCGCTATCAACTCACAACTCAGTAAAATAACCTCAATGGCGCAATATCTCCCTCGTCAAGGACCTTCACAAAGAAACGAGGAACGATGCGCAAAGCCTCATCTCCTTTCTGGTGAAGTCACCCCCGACAGATCGTCTGGTCCACCTCGCTTAAAGTCAAAATTCACCTCCTTTCCTGCAGGAAGAGACGTCACGGGGCTTCAAGCCGACAAAGTAGGGCGCGACGTCATCCCGGTTTCCGATAATGATGGTGGTAGCCGCCGCCCCGCGGCCTGGGTGACGTGGCCGCTTCCCGCCAAACCATCAACTGCCCTCAACCATCGCTTACCCTCGGAGTCATCCGCTGTGAAAACATCGATTTTCAAAACAGCATAACCGGACGGGTTACATACTAGTGTTTAATGGTTCACAGACCGTTGTAAGGCCTCCGGCACCTGCTCACTGTATCACAATGAGCCACTTGCAGTCTCAGTCTCCCTGTTTAGAAATGTTAAAAGCTTTCGTGGCACAGCAACGGCAAACCATACACTGTGCCTTGGGCAAAAGAAACTGTCCCTGGAGCAACGGAGGCAGGCGGTGCCAACAGACATGTTTCCTACCGACCGCGTTCAACGCCCGTAGAAAATAGCATCAACATGATCCTTAAAACCACTGAGGGATCCAGTCCCTGAACCCATTATGTGACACTGAAGCCTTTCCCCCCACCACCCATGGTTATAGCTTCCATAATACTCTTATTAAACTCCCGCTCCGAGAAAGAGACTCTAGGCTAGAAATAGCCTAAGCTACTCTATCCCTTTGAAAGGTATTTTATTGTCTCAATAAACATACTTGAACTTGAGACTATATGCCCAAATGTTAATTACACGGACCTGTATGGACGGTCCAGAGCCTCTGGCTGTTCACCCTATGAACCTGGCTGAAGTATCTATATTCTAAATATATATATATATATATATATATATATATATATATATATATATATATATATATATATATATATATATATATATATATATATATATATATATATATATATTTTAACATAAGGTCAAAACTTGTCATGATAGTTATCCAATTGAAGCCTTGTTTTATCACCATCTTGCCTAGACTGACCTTCATCAATTCAAAGAATCGGTTTAGGTTCGGTGGTTTCCTGAAGATCGTAAGTCACCTAGATATCGTAAGTCAATAATAATGCCGATCTTTCATCTATGTCTTAATAATATTTCCAGTATCTCTATGCAATGATGGGATCAATAATAGTTTTTATGGTGATTGAAATAAATGAGCCGGGGTCCTGTACAGGCTGGTGAACACAATCTCAAGTCTGAAGTGAATGTTGCACTGAGAAAAGTTGAATGGTGGGCAGCCAGCCGGATCCTGGAGCTGCGTCGATAGCGAGTGTCAAGGCTGCGTCATACCACACACTTACACGCAGTATAGATGTATGAAGTATATACACACACACACACACACACAGTTGAGAGGCGGGACCAAAGAGCCGAAGCTCAACCCCCGCAAGCACACAACTGAGTACACACACACACACACACAGTTGAGAGGCGGGACCAAAGAGCCGAAGCTCAACCCCCGCAAGCACACAACTGAGTACACACACACACACACACATTTACATTTTGGGGAGGAATGCAACCATATAAGAAATAGAAATTATCTTGAGAACTTATAGAGTTGCTTGGGCATAGATAACGTTGGCTCCACTCAGTAAGGAAGACACCATCCGAGACTCCTTCAAGTACGAGCTATCGGCTGATTGTGTGTGGGGGGGGGGGAAATATCAGTGTGAATTACCACCTCGGTACATTTCATGTGCGTTTGTGTGACATAAGGAAACTCGACTTGGAATACGGAAAGTTTTCCGGCGGAAAGTATCCTTGTTATGTGTGAAATTATGTTCGAAATGATGTTTGGGTGGTGGTGTGTGGTGGTAGTTGTGTGCGTGTAGCTGATGATGGTGGTAGTGGTAGTGTGCGTGTGTTTTTGAGGGTGGTGGTAGCGGGTACTGGCAACGTTGCTGTGTATGGATGGAACTGATGGTGTGATGTAGTGGTGATAGTGTGGTTGTAGTGGTGGTGGTGCGGTGTGGAGCTGGTGGTGGTGGTGGTGGCAGAGCGAACCACACACACTACTGCACCCCACAGTCATCCCTCCCTCCTACCAACCCCTCCCCCCTCCCCATCTCTCACCACACCCGTACCTAAACCCCCAAAGGTAATCCGACCTCCAAGGGAACCCCCCTTCTAATACTGCCCAAAGCCAAAAATGCCTCAGATATACCATTAATTTCAGATAATCTCAGGGTTTCTCCCCGGTGTGAACCTCGCAGCTCTCCTCCCACCAGCGGCCGGATACAAATAAACCCAACAGCGACACCAGCCACAAGAAGAGGCACATGCATGGCCGCCCGCCACCACACACACACACACACCTCTCCACCACCTCTCGTCAACCCACCGAGTAAAATCCGCAAATATCCCAAGGCAAATGGCCGCGGCTACTCCCCGGGGCATCAATATCCTCTCCGGAGGGCTCCAAGAGGAGGCTCGAGAAGGGAAAACCGTGAAAAAAGAAAGGGCGGGAGAAATGAACTTTGGCGCGGTGGGAGTGTAAGCGCCGCGACGCCTGCCTGCCTGCCTGGCTGGCTGGCTGGCCGCCTTGGCTGGTGGTGGCGGTATTCGCTCTCTCTCTCTTGGATTCAGTCCTTCAGGAGGCCTATTAACGCTCCCTGGCGCACTAACTACCGGATGAGTAGTGGTAGTTTGAGGTGTGAGTACGTCTGGGAGGCCTATTTTGACGGCGGGTGGGGTTGCTGTATACAAAGGCAGACGGGAGCCCCTGTCGGGGCGTACCTCCTCCTCCCGGGTCTGCAGATTATCACACACGTGTCACTTTGCGGCGCTGCTGACACCGGCGCTGCTGACGCCACCGCTGCTGACGCCACCACTGCTGGCGTTGCTGACGCCGGCGCTGCAGGCGTTGCTGACGCCGGCGCTGCTGACGTTGCTGACGCCACCGCTGCTGACGCCGGCGATACTGATGTCACCGCTGCTGACGCCACTGCTGCTGACACCGGCGCTGCTGACGCCGTTAGCAGCGCGGTTACCTTACCCTCAAGGTAACCGCTGCTAATGCCACCGCTGCTGACGCCACCACTGCTGGCGTTGCTGACGCCGGCGCTGCTGGCGTTGCTGACGCCGGCGCTGCAGGCGTTGCTGACGCCGGCGCTGCTGGCGTTGCTGACGCCGGCGCTACTGATGTCACCGCTGCTAACACCGCCGCTGCTGACGCCACCGCTGCTGACGTGGCACTAACCCCTCCCCCCCCCCACCACCAGTAACCAGATCTCTAAAGACTTTCCGACCTACAGCTGGAGATGGACCAATATTTTCCCGCTCTAATGCGGTCCCACGACGACACGCCTCTTCCCAGATGGTCGCCTGCCACCACCACCACCACGACCCCTGCCACCACCACCACCACCATCATGGCCCTGTTGACCCTGCCACCACCACCACCACGACCCCTGCCACCACCACCACCACCACCATGGTCCTGATGGCCGCCTGCCACCACCACCACCACGACCCCTGCCACCACCACCACCACCACCATGGTCCTGATGGCCGCCTGCCACCACCACCACCATCATGGCCCTGTTGACCCTGCCACCACCACCACCACCACCATGGTCCTGATGGCCGCCTGCCACCACCACCACCATCATGGCCCTGATGGCCGCCTGCCACCACCACCACCATCATGGCCCTGTTGACCCTGCCATCACCACCGCCGCCACCACCACCACCACCACCACCACCACCACCACCACCACCACCACCATCAACAATACCGAGACAACTCCTCCACAGCCGTGTGAAGCTCACTCTCAGTTGCTTGCTCAGGCACCTTCAGATGATGCGTGACCAGGTGGTGTCTTCCTGTCCCCTTCACCATTTTATGTCTCCTGCCTCTCCCTATCTCTATCTCCTCCCTCTCTCTCGTTCTCCTTAAAGAACCTCCAATAAAGACAGATTGTAAAACTTTTCAGATAACCAGAGACATAAGGAAATGTAAGGTAAGCAATTCTAATTTTGTCTTCGTCTTCAAGTAGAAGCCAGTTTATCTTGTAATTCCAAGACGATGCTTATCGTAGGACCTAAAGACCTAAGTTTTTACTTAAAAAAAGAGTTTGCAGAAAAGCATGACAAATGCACCATTTGATGACAAAATCCGAGGAATATTATAGGCAATTGAACGAAGAATGACCCCAGAAGACCCCACGGGTCAAAACAAGGTCACTCCAGTTGAGGAAACTAGAGAGAAAGGAAGGTGGAAGCGAGATTACCAACAGAGTTCGTAGAAAAGAAACAGTAGCTGACCCAATCTTGTATTCCGTTGACGCGACTCTCGCTTGGTGGGGGCAAGACTGGAGTCGAACTCAGTTCTTGGCGACGGTGTTCCTCGAAGTCTCTCTTCTTCTTGCAGAGGCGTGATTTTTGTATGACTGTGGCGGCCTACGGCCAGATCGGTGGTCCAGTGGTCTGGACTAGACATTACTTCGCGTCATTGATTTTCTGGGAGGTGTGTGTGTGTGTGTGTGTGTGTGTGTGTGTGTGTGTGTGTGTGTGTGTATGTGTGGTGGTCATATGGTTGTGGTGGCAGGAGTATCCCTGCCACAAGTGTTCCATCACCACCTGCCCGGCTGCCACCCACCCCGCCCTGCCCTCCACAACCCTGCCATCCCGCCCTGAACTAATACCACTCAGCGTTACTAATGCCACTGTCAACCACTGTTTAGCTGTCAACCAACATCACCAATAACAACCAGTCTAACGGCAGTTGTTATTGCTGCCAGCAATAACAACCACAGCGTTACTGCCACCCTTCTGCCAACAGGACTAAACACCATAAGTGCCAGTGTCAATAACATTGACACCAGGCACTGAGGGTCAAGCACCTACCCTATCACCATAACTCTCATACCCCATTACAACTTCAACACTCCCTCCAACCACAACACCTCCAACCACAACAACACTAACAACCACAACTAGACGTAGCAAGAGCATTCAGGAACAAGAAAAACTCCAATTACAAACCAAAATACCCTTCGAGTGAAGGACATCCTGCCTCCTTCCCTCCCTCCTCACGAATGTCCTCAAATTAAAATTTTCCACAGGTACAAGTCTCCAGGTAGACGGACAGGTAGGTAAGCAGGTAGATAAGTAGGTAGATAGGAAGGTAGATCCCTAACATACATCTCGCAGAGCTCCTCAAGTAGTGAACAAGCAGAAAGACCTCTTCAAACACCTCACTTTCTCTTTCATAAAAACACAGCTCAGACAGAAGAAAATATATATATGCTGGTTAGCATTGTAAATGTCTGGCCACGTCTGTGGTAGAAATTAATAATAATAAAAAAAAACAGCTCATTAAGCATAAGATAATCAACGTCTTTACTAAACCCTTTGCATAAATAACCCCCAGCTTTACTACCTCTGCCTCTCCATGGTCCTATCTTCCACCAAATACAACACAGAAATACATCAAATACAGCAAGAACACCTGTTAGCCAGCATCCCTCATCAAACATCTTAGTCACAAGCTTGTCGACGGAGCATCGCAAGGAAACATTAGTCAGAACAGAAATGTGTTTGCAAGCAAATACATAAATGAGGCACATGCATGAAAATAAATGTAGTTGGTGAAGAAGTAGACGGTAGATTGTAGATTGTAGGGTTTAGAAATGGTTCCCAGGACATCGTAGAAGAGGTTGCCATAGATAATAGTGTATAATATGTTTTTAATACGGAACGATATGTATAACTCGCAGCGGTAAATACGAATAATTTAAGTAGCAGTATCATCAATAAGAGTAGCAGTAGCAGCAACAGTAGCAGCAGTAGCAGCAGCAACAGTAGCAGTATCATCAATAAGAGTAGCAGTAGCAGCGTCAGGAGCAACAACACTAAGTAACAGCAGCAGCAGCAACAGTAGCAGCAACAACAGTAGCAGCAGCAACAGTAGCAGCAGCAACAGTAGCAGTAGCAGCAGCAGTAGCAACAGTAGCAGCAGCAAAAGTAGCAGCAGCAGCAGCAACAGTAGCAGCAGCAGCAGCAGCAGCAACAGTAACAGCAGCAGCAGCAGCAGCAACAACAGTAGCAACAACAGCAGCAGCAGCAACAGTAACAGCAGCAGCAGCAGCAGCAACAACAGTAGCAACAACAGCAGCAGTAGCAGCAGCAGCAGCAATACTAGCAGAGAAAAATGTATTAATTAGGGTTGACAGGTTGTCTCAGAGTCTTCTGGTACCTGACCGTTGACAGGTATCAAGCCGCCGTCAACCAAGTCATCGAGATCCTTCAGTAGTCATCTCAGGTGTCAGATTTGCTGAAGCTTTTCCTATAAGCTGACTTGCTCTGGCTCTGACTTCAGTCCACCACCACCACCCAGAACTGACATTCCCCATGAAGTCAGCGTTTGCCAACCCTTCCCTTGTCAGAATAGCCAAGAAACCAACCCAGTATTCTTAACCTCTATACACCTGTTGACACTGATGATCTGTTGACATTGAACACCTGTTCAACAGAGGGCCTGCTTCACCGAGCAACTATTCCCACTTGTCCATTAATACCTGACAAAAGTAGGGTGAACTATGCCAAGTTCAATTCAAGTTCAAGTATGTTTACTGAGACAAGAAAGAAATACATCTCAAAGGGATAGAGTAGCTTAGGCTATTTCTACCCCCCTATGAGCTATGCCATAGTCAGAATAACACAAATAAGGTGTTAAATCACTGCATAAAACAATAAACACATCATGGTTTAGTTGGTAATGTGTGTGTCTAGTGAATCCAGGTACATGAGTTCGATCCTCTTGCATGGCTTCAATATTATCATACAGATATATCATGTTTTTTTTGCGATTTAATTGTGCAAAAGGGGATTATTAACAGCAAGTGCTTGAGGGAGTCTGTGAGGCTGAGAACAGTTTGTGAATTCAACTTTTCATTTGGTCACGTCTTAAAGAGATTTCATGATTGATTAAACATTTACTCCTCCGGTGGTTGCCGGGGCAACAAGGTGACTTAAGTCATTACTCGCGGGAATCCAATGCCAGAAAAAGGGTTGAACCCAAATTCCTTTCTTGGAGGGAGGGAGGGGTTTGGATTCGAACCCAAAGGATGAATTCAAGCTGGTAGAGTGACCATCATCGACTTGATTCGACATCAGCAGGAACAGCAACAGCAGCAGGAACAGCAACAGCAGCAGGAACAGCAACAGCAGCAGGAACAGCAACAGCAGCAGGAACAGCAACAGCAGCAGGAACAGCAACAGCAGCAGGAACAGCAACAGCAGCAGGAACAGCAACAGCAGCAGGAACAGCAACAGCAGCAGGAACAGCAACAGCAGCAGGAACAACAGCAGCAGGAACAGCAACAGCAGCAGGAACAGCAACAGCAGCAGGAACAACAGCAGCAGGAACAGCAACAGCAGCAGGAACAGCAACAGCAGCAGGAACAGCAACAGCAGCAGGAACAGCAACAGCAGCAGGAACAGCAACAGCAGCAGGAACAACAGCAACTAGAGCAGCAACAACAGCAGCAGCTACAACAACAAAATTCTGAAGAACTGAACGTTCAAATTACCTGAACAAGTCACAACAGGTTTGATACAAAAACATTCCCCTGAATATATTTGAACAACACCTCAAGCGCCTCTACAGTACTCTACACGATCTAATCAATAAAAGAGGTCCTCCTTTCCTCGTTCAGAATGGACCTCTTTCTTCGGCAATTGCGGCCAACACAGCCTCTTGTACCATTTTCTGTTCGTCGATGTCTTTGAGCCGCTAATCTATTGAGGCCACAAGAGATCATTCCTTTGTCTAAGTGATAATTCCTTCATGGGGGTATAGCAACACTAATTAAGAGTGTTTCAACATTAACAATTGCAACTCGGTTTTCTGAGTGTTTCTGCTGGTTTGAATGCTACGATTCACTCAAGAGCTTGGGTTGGTTTTTGGTTTAAGGTCTATCAACCTCTGGAGGGTTATTAATTAAGGTCTGTCAACATCTGGAGGGTTATTAAGGTCAGTCAACCTCTGGAGGGTTATTAGGGTCTGTCAACCTTTCGAGGGTTATTAGGGTCCATCAACTTCTGGAGGGTTATTAAGGTCTATCAACCTCTGGAGGGTTATTAAGGTCTATCAACCTCTGGAGGGTTATTAAAGTCCATCAACCTCTGGAGGGTTATTAAGGTCTGTCAACCTCTGGAGGGTTATTAAGGTCTGTCAACCTCTGGAGGGTTATTAGGGTCCATCGACCTCCGGAGGGTTATTAAGGTCTGTCAACCTCTGGAGGGTTATTAAAGTCTATCAACCTCTGGAGAGTTATTAAGGTCTGTCAACCTCTGGAGGGTTATTAAGGTCTGTCAACCTCTGGAGGGTTATTAGGGTCCATCAACCTCTGGAGGGTTATTAAGGTCTGTCAACCTCTGGAGGGTTATTAAGGTCTGTCAACCTCTGGAGGGTTATTAAGGTCTGTCAACCTCTGGAGGGTTATTAGGGTCCATCAACCTCTGGAGGGTTATTAAGGTCTGTCAACCTCTGGAGGGTTATTAAGGTCTGATCCTGTTTCAAACATTTGCTAATCATTTTCACTTAGTTTTCAATCATTTTAAATCATGATTTCCAAATAATTTTCACAATTTGAGTTGGCAGTTTCTCACCTGTTTGGCCCGCTGTCTCCTTCATTTATTCTTATAGAAAATATTGACGTAGCATAACCAGCAGCAGGAACAGTGGCAGCAGAACCAAGAGTACGAACAACAGCAGTAGCAAAAACAGCAGCAACAGCAACAACAGTAGCAACAGCAACAAGAACAACAAATATAACAGGGGAGGATTTACTGGGCGCAAATCCTTAACTGTAGCCTCTGTTTAACGCAACAGTAAAATGTGTACTTGGATGAAAAAACGATTCTTCGCGGCAGGGGATCGTATTCCAGGGACCATAGGATTAAGGACTTGCCCGAAACGCTACGCGTACTAGTGGCTGTACAAGAATGTAACAACTCTTGTATATATCAAAAAAAAAAAAAAAAAAAAAAACAGGAACTATATTTCTGAACTAAAACCAATGCCATTTTTTTCAGTTTTCAGTGAACACCAAAACAATCCAGCCAGAATTGTAATTATATGAATTGTTAGTAATATAGCCTTTGTCTGCCTGTCTGCCTGTCTGCCTAGTCTGTCTGCCAGACAAAAGAAATGGTCAAGAAATGAGTAACTATTTAATCTAAAGTGATCTACAACCAGTTTTATCCAAATATCTACAGTTTGCAAAGTGTAGGTGGTAACTAAGTGATTGTAACCTATCCACCGCTGCCCACTAGCTGGGGTTTGGGGGGGGGGGGGGGTGTCCCATGGGGGGGGAACTAATACACATTAAAATACACCAATATACATTAAAATACACCAATATACATTAAAATGTGCTTATTGAGACTGCAACTTACTTAGCTAAATGTATTTTAAGGCTCAGTCCCTGAGCCTATTATGCATGTGTTAAGCTTATAAATTATACCGCCCACAGGATCCGGTACGGGGTGCATAATAAATGAACTAAACTGCATTCCAACTGAAACTACTGACATGGCAATAAACTGAATACCTAAAGTAGGTTTCGAACGCCAATTGAAAACCAATGAACATGTCCTTAGAAACTATATATAGAACTATTAAACCCCCCTGGAAGTAGGTAACCCACTGATGAGAACCACCTACACTTAACTAGTAACGAGAGCTAACTACAAGTACCTGGTAGGGGGCTAAGAAACTAGTAGGAACAAGATCTAGGAACGCGGACCGCCCCTCTATAGCAATGACACCAGAAGAATCAACATCGAACCAATTACACATAGAAAACGCTACATCGAGGCCCAACTCTTGCATTTGTCGACGGCCAGGTAACCGTTAGTAGCACTGTAGTAATTGTAGTCGTAGTATACGTTGCAGCTGTTGCAGACGTGCAGTCACCAAGCAAGAGAAAGGAACAGTAGCAGTGACTGTTGTAGCAGTTCACTGTTGCAGAGCTACAATGTTATTCTCTGGTATAAGGACTCTTGGATCTATGCGTTCTGAATATTTCATAGTTTTAAGTCATATTTGCATGATATTGTGTTGTTCAATATTGTGTATGTTCAGCTCGGTAGCAACTGTGACTTGTTCAGCCCAGTAGCAACTGTGACTTGTTTGCCCAGTAGCAACTGTGACTTGTTCAGCCCAGTAGCAACTGTGGCTTGTTCAGTTCAGTAGCAACTGTGACTTGTTCAGCCCAGTAGGGAACTGTGACTTGTTCAACTCAGTAGCAACTGTGACTTGTTCAGCCCAGTAGCAACTGTGACTTGTTCAACCCAGGAACAACTGTGACTTGTTCAGCCCAGTAGCAATTGTGACTTGTTCAGCCCAGTAGCAACTGTGACTTGTTCAACCCAGTAACAAGTGTGACTTGTTCAGCCCAGTAGCAACTGTGACTTGTTCAGCCCAGTAACAAGTGTGACTTGTTCAGCCCAGTAGCAACTGTGACTTGTTCAACCCAGTAACAAGTGTGACTTGTTCAACCTGTAAGATAATTTAGGTAGCCTACAAGGAAACAAAGAAAACAAAGAAACAGCTTTGCGTATCACTTGCTTCACTTAACACGTAATTATCTGTAACCACTACCTCATCCCTTTGTGTGTATTTTACCTCAATAAACTTATTTCAATTTCAATTTCAATTTCAACTAATTTCCCTTCTGTATCGTGCTTATTTTATGTAACCAAATTCAAATACAATCATTATCTGATTATATCTATAAACAGCCAGACGATATCTAGGGTAATCATAGCGAGCTAGGCATTAAAATTAGTGGCAGTAGAAACAAATCCTAATGAATACAAAAAAACTCACTAAAGGGGTGATACTAAGGGGTTATACCACTAAGGGGGGTGGTATATACCATTAACGGGTAGTAGACCACTACGAATGACCAATTTGGCAGCGTTCTGTACAGTGAATGTGTTCAACATTAGATATTCATATCGTCCAAGGCTGCCTCACCACAGAGACCTCACGGATACATATTTGTTCAGTCCTGCCTCAATTGTGGAAACGTTTTCTATAAATACAAAATGTCACGTCCTGATTAGGATTGTAACCGCCGGCAGGTAAATGATTGTAAACAAACCTTCAACAATCAGCAAAAAGGCATTAATAACAATAAAAAAATAAGTTTGATCATTTTTAAGCAAGGCTCAATATGATTTAATTCTTGAATACGGCCCATATAACGCAGTCACGCTGATCCATATATGACACAGAAGCAGCTACATATAAGGGACATCTTCTACAGCGTTCTGACCCATCCGCTTAATACAGGTCAAAAAAAAAAAGAAAATATATATATATATATATATATATATATATATATATATATATATATATATATATATATATATATATATATATATATATATATATATTCATCAACATCGTATAACATCAAAATCATCAACAGAAGCTAAACACTCTATACATCAGACGTCAACATCAAAACTCATCAATATGTGTATATTATACATCAAAACTCATCAATATGTGTATATTATACATCAAAACTCATCAATATGTGTATATTACACATCAAAACTTATCAATATGTGTATATTACACATCAAAACTCATCAATATGCGTATATTATACATCAAAACTCATCAATATGTGTATATTATACATCAAAACTCATCAATATGTGTATATTATACATCAAAACTCATCAATATGTGTATATTATACATCAAAACTCATCAATATGTGTATATTATACATCAAAACTCATCAATATGTGCATATTATGCATCAAAACTCATCAATATGTGTATATTACACATCAAAGCTCATCAATGTGTATATTATACATCAAAACTCATCAATATGTGTATATTATACATCAAAACTCATCAATATGTGCATATTATGCATCAAAACTCATCAATATGTGTATATTACACATCAAAACTCATCAATATGTGTATATTATACATCAAAACTCATCAATATGTGTATATTATACATCAAGACTAACATCAACAATACTTATCAGCATACACTGGACCACAACCTCATCAGTACTCATCATCACACACTGAAACATCAACATGAGTAACATTCATCAATATACACTTAACACCTGCCTTATAAGTCAAAAACAATTTCACTTTAAGTCCGTCTCCTTGAGTAAGTCAGCTCACTCTTGACTGTCTGATGTCACCATTGACCTACTTCCCGCTTGCTGACAGTGGCTGACAGTGGCTGACAGCGGCTGACAGTGGCTGACAGCGGCTGACAGTGGCTGACAGCGGCTGACAGTGGCTGACAGCGGCTGACAGTGGCTGACAGTGGCTGACAGCGGCTGACAGTGGCTGACAGCGGCTGACAGTGGCTGACAGCGGCTGACAGTGGCTGACAGCGGCTGACAGTGGCTGACAGTGGCTGACACCAGCTGACACTGACAACATGCATGAATTCCCTTCCTATCACAGTTGAATATGTGTGTGTGTGATCTTGAAAACCGTCAATTATAGCTACTAAAATCATCACTACTACCACCACTACCACCACTAATCCAACTACCACCACCACCACCACCACAATCACGTCTTCTATGGCACCATAGTAGATAATAGTTAGCACGGGGGTAGGCCAAACTACGCCTTCGAGTCATTAGTCTCCCATCATTCAGACATGAATATAGGGATTACCATTTGTGCCATATGAACTTGCAGCAGGGGTCTTGGGGGGGTCTCGAACGATTGTTGCCCAACAAGGAAAGTCACTCAAGGGGTTTTCACCTTCAAAGGTATATTATAAAAGAGTCGTAGCCAGAGTGTGTACCTTTGGGAGGGTTTTTTTTAATGGCTTTCGAGAAAAGGAGAAAAAAGGGGATAAGTCAGTGCCTTTGCCTGTGAATAGAAATGCTGTAAGTGGAGATTTTATATATATATATATATATATATATATATATATATATATATATATATATATATATATATATATATATATATATATATATATAATGTGTGTAAATCACGAAAAATAAACACGTGATTAAAAATGTGACAGTGTCAGACCACGGAGGAAAATTGAAACAGGAATTTCCTTAAGTACTTTCGTATATTAATCACTCCTTCTGAAGATGTATTAATATACGAAAGTACTTAAGGAAATTCCTGTTTCAATTTTCCTCCGTGGTCTGACACTGTCATATATATATATATATATATATATATATATATATATATATATATATATATATATATATATATATATATATATATATATATATATATATATATAATAGAGCAGCAAAGATGAAAATAATGTTAATATTGCTCGATTTTATAAGGGTGATGACACACACACTGGCTAACTTACCTTAAGTCACGTTACCTGAACGGATGAGGAAGGCTACGTAGGATTCGAACCTACGTCCGAGAGGTTCGACACGACGTTGTCCTTCATAAAATGCTCTGACGCCCATTGTGCTAACTTATCAGTGTCTCTGGAAACAATATACATATACATATACGCTGTTTACTCTACACTAAGACTGCTTAAACAGTCACTCGCTTGATACTTGGTGTCTAATTGGCCTCCAAAAGAGGGTCAAACCGCTAATCACATGTTCGGCTAACTGCTATTAAAACTACAGCGTTCCAGAGGCCGGAAGCACGTGGCGCGGGATCCGCGTGTTTGTAAACAAAGACTCTTCATAGGGGTAGTTACAGCACGCCAGGCACGCCATGAACACCACCCTCCACCTGGTGTGCACAGACATCTGTCTCTAAAATGCAGCTATGGGGAAAAAGACGGGAAATGACACGTACCTCTTTGACGGGTGGCCTTTCTGTCCCTGGAACACCTACCTCTGCAATGGTACGAAAGAAGAATTATTCACAAACATTAGTGAAATGCCTTTATACCTATGTAAACCATCTTTATACATTATAAATATAATACAATCACTGCATGAATTGTCACATATTAATATATTATATATATGCGAGCAGTTGTTTACCTTGTATGTATTACCAGGGGCCAGATTCACGAAGCAGTTACGCAAGCACCGGGCCAGATTCACGAAGCAGTTACGCAAGCACCGGGCCAGATTCACAAAGCAGTTACGCAAGTACTTACGAACGTGTACATCTTTCCTAAATCTTCGACGGCTTTGTTTACATTTATTAAACAGTTTACAAGCATGAAAACTTCCCAATCAACTGTTGTTATTGTTATAAACAGCCTCCTGGTGCTTCGGAACTCATTAACTGTTTAATTATTGTAAACAAAGCCGCCAAAGATTGAGACAAGATGTACAGGTTCGTAAGTGCTTGCATAACTGCTTCCTGAATCTGGCCTGGTGCTTGCGTAACTACTTTATGAATCGGGATCCAGGCGTCTCACTCATTGGCTCCGCTAGGTAGTCTCAGCTTAATTTAAAAAATATATTTGATTTGATGCCAAAGACCGTCCTCATCAACAAAGGCTAAATGCTCATTAATCTACCCGCCAAACCCCCCCCCCCCTCACCTCTGTTTATGAATCGAACAGCGATTTACACACAACTTACAAGTGATGAGGTTCGAACATTTTCTTTCGCCGACAACCTCTGTTCGAATCCCATTGTAAATGCTTTGTTCACATACTTCAAATGCAAATAACCTCCAACAGAACCTAAACATCGAACCTCACCTAATTTAGGCCTAACTATACGCCAAATCCTGAAATATAAAAATTTTAATATATATCTGAAAAAACAAAATTAATTTAGAATATATAAAGCCTTCAAATTTATATTTGAGAAAATTCCTGTTTTGCATGAACAGCATGTAAAAATTTATGAATGCGTCTGTGGGTTCGACCGCTGGATGGAATGGACTTGAGTCGAGGACGGGCTGTACCGATGCTTCAAGGATGCTGTGTTCGCGCTGTGTATATGTGAAGCTTGTAATGCTTCTCCAGCTGCATATGTTCACACCAGTGACCTCAATGACTCCCCAATCAGAGGAGCAAAGATAAAAGTATCTATCAAAAGATATAAGTATCTGCATCAATGCGGCGGGATGCTGGAATGTGGTTATCTTGAGGTTATCTTGAGATGATTTCGGGGCTTTAGTGTCCCCGCGGCTCGGTCCTCCACCAGCCCTCCACCCCCAGGAAGCAGCCCGTGACAGCTGACTAACACCCAGGTACCTATTTTACTGCTAGGTAACAGGGGCATAGGGTGAAAGAAACTCTGCCCATTGTTTCTCGCCGGCGCTTGGGATCGAACCCAGGACCACAGGATCAGAAGTACAGCATGCTGTCCGCTCGGCCGACCGGCTGCCCGGTCGAGAGACGTGAGATGTGAGACGATCTTCCAGCATCTTGCATCACCACACCACAGGGCAGAAATGTCCTCCTTGGGTCGTAACTGCTGTTTTCTGAATGGTTACGCCTCCAATGTATAGAAAACGATTATTAGTCTCCTCGAATTATGCTCTGACCCTCATAGACAGTTTTTGGGAAGACCACTTCGAGGCACCTTAATAAAGGCTGACGACACCTTAGCACGCAATGTTCCATAACTAGCCAGCCTTCAGGGGACCTCCAAGATGTCTTCCCGAAGCTGTCTAAGGTCAAAGGTCACAGCATAATTTAAAGGGAATAATAAGAGCAATTGTCAATACATTGGAACTCTAGCCATAAAACTACCCCAGGAACCAATGTTGTACAATGTTACAGAAGCGACTTAGTAATGAAACTAGTGCAACTGGCACAGTTCTTAAGCTGAACAAAGTATCTTATGCGAAGTATCTTAGCATAAGATACTTCGTTGACCAAGCCACACACTAGAATGTGAAGGGACGACGATGTTTCGGTCCGTCCTGGACCATTCTCAAGTGATTGTGTCAAGTCGATTCTCACAATCGACTTGAGAATGGTCCAGGACGGAGCGAAACGTCGTCGTCCCTTCACTTTCTAGTGTGTGGTCTGGTCAACATATTTCAGCCACGTTATTGTGACTCCTCGTCGTTATACCTCGTTGTTCGGTGCACAGACGAGTCTCACCCATCAGTTAAATAGGCATATTTTTCCTTTAAGAACGCTTTCAAGCATTTTCATGCCATAGGTACCCGAAAATATTTTGTAGAGTACAACCAATTTGATCACTCGCTCGCAAACACAAAAAAATCGCCATTTTTGGCCCAGGCCGTAATATGTTATGTATAAACAGTGTATATACATAAAGCTATACATATCCAGCGTCCATTATTTATCCAGGAAAATTAGATTCCATAGATCCAAGGTTCTGTGGAACCCTTCTTGTCGCCTTTCCCTCTACTGGAAACCTCGTATCCCAGCTTTGCTTAAGCCTTTGCAAGGGAGCCGGTCGGCCGAGCGGACAGCACGCTGGACTTGTGATCCTGTGGTCCCGGGTTCGATCCCGGGCGCCGGCGAGAAACAATGGGCAGAGTTTCTTTCACCCTATGCCCCTGTTACCTAGCAGTAAAATAGGTACCTGGGTGTTAGTCAGCTGTCACGGGCTGCTTCCTGGGGGTGGAGGCCTGGTCGAGGACCGGGCCGCGGGGACACTAAAGCCCCGAAATCATCTCAAGATAACCTCAAGATAAGCCAGAGTTGACATCGTTAGTGGTTCTCAACCTCTCCCTTTGCTATTATTAAGCCTCTTAAGACCTTAATTCCTACCCCACTTGCGATCTTCAGTTGTTCTTGTGTGGCCGGGCGTGGCAGCCTATTGACCCCAATTAACAAATTCACAAGGGCCGTGACGAGGATTCGAACCAGCGTCCGAGAGCGTCTATTGTTCCCAATGCTTCTCTCCTAACTAAAGTGCTACGCTGCAGCCCCCCAGGGGTCATTCTTCGCCTTTTCTTTCATGCACATCCTCTGGGGCTCATTTCTTCCTCATTTGGTGAGGGCTGGCGTCTCATCTTCCTAGTCTGACTGCGTAAATCTTCTCCTTTATCACCTGATTAACGGTGAGTACTCTCGTCTGATTGGCTACTCACACCTGCTAGCTAGAAGAAGTTTCTTAAGTGTGTGTATCTCTCTCTTGGTGACTCTTGATTGTTCAACCTTTGAACTTCAACGTCTTAATTTAGCTCTTTCCCTCTGGTCGTTGCTGTGTCTTGCTGTCTCTCTCTCTCTCTCTCTCTCTCTCTCTCTCTCTTTCTCTCTCTCTCTCTCTCTCTCTCTCTCTCTCTCTCTCTCTCTCTCTCTCTCTCTCTCTCTCTATCTCTCTCTCTCTCTGTCTCTCTGTCTCTCTCTCTCTCTCTCTCTCTCTCTCTCTCTCTCTCTCTCTCTCTCTCTCTCTCTCTCTCTCTCTCTGTCTCTCTGTCTCTCTCTCTCTCTCTCACTCTCTCTGTCTCTCTGTCTCTCTCTCTCTCTCTCTCTCTCTCTGTCTCTCTGTCTCTCTGTCTCTCTCTCTCTCTCTCTCTCTCTCTCTCTCTCTCTCTCTCTCTCTCTCTCTCTCTCTCTGGTTACTCTCACTCTTCTTCTCATGTCATTCTTATCTTCTCACCTCTCCATCATTCTTGTTTTCTTACCATTTTCTTTTCTTCCACCCTGTTCAAGACTTATGTACATAAGTTTTGAACATATTATATATACATAAACATCTCAAGATGTTTATATATAAGTCTCAAACAGTACTAAGTTACTACGGTAACATGGCTAAAAGTTACAGGGTGACCCAAAATGATGACATATCGAGGATGGAACGTAACCCGAGGAGCAGGTCTCCAGTGTAAGATATCACAGATATTTGGCAGATCAACCTGTCCACAGGCTCGTTAATGCGGCGGCCATCCCCGTGCCGCCCCCCAAGCAAGACACATTCATATCAATTTTTTTAACATATTGTGTATTAAAGATAGATTTTTTCTATGTATAGTTAGATATAGGTTGGGTATTTAGGTTCGGTTGGCGATTATTTGTATTTGATGTACGTGGAGTGAAGCATTTACATCGTTGTGGTTCGAACGAGACTCGATGATTGTAAAATGTTCGAACGGTATCAGTTGTGAGTTGTGTAAAAATTTAATTTTTTTTTTAAATTTTGCCCCGAGGGGCGAGTTTATTGGGCAGCGCCACTCATCTTGTGAGTGAACATACCGCCATAGCAGCATGTACAACACTCCCCAATAGGAAGAAAACCCGCTGGGTTGTTCATCCTGTCACTTGTACCCAGACACAGCTGGGACTTGCTTAACTGTCTCAAGTGAACAGCTCCTCAAATAAGAAGATTAACATTTATCAACCCTTAAAAGCTTACGTTATCTTGCGGGTGCAAGATGTGTATAAATTGTTTTTTATTCATAAATATTGTTGGGGGGTTAGTGGGTGGCTGTTATAGTAGTTTCTAGTAGTGATACATGATTACTTATTACCCAAGTAGGGGAGCACCCGCCAAACACACACCGAAACTACAACGTTGGTACAACGTTCGAACAAGTTTTAACACCTCCTAACCAGTTATAACAACCAATATAACACGTTGTAACAACGTTCTAATACGTCATAAACACGTTAAGCCAAGATGTAACAACTTTATTACAAGTTGTAACAAGCGGAAAATAAAGACATTTACGGTTTGTGTTTCCAGGGCATATTGAAGAATTAAGGGAATTATAGAGTATTGTAGTGATTCCGTTATTATTGAAGAATTAAGGGAATTATAGAGTATTGTAGTGATTCCGTTATTATTGAAGAATTAAGGGAATTATAGAGTATTGTAGTGATTCCCTTATTATAAATTTAGAGAATTTATAATCAATTTAAATTATAATTAGAGAATTGTAGAGTTAAGGACTATTTACAGTCCTTAACCTTGAGGCGCTTCCGGGGCTTAGCGTCCCCGCGGCCCGGTCGTCGACCAGGCCTCCTCCTATCCCTAAAGATAGAGCCAATGTTAAACTACCTAAAAATCAGTCAATTTAGCATTTATTAATTTCCTTATAAATTCTATATAAAGTATTGACCTCGGAAAAGCAATAGATAAACAAAATTCTTGAACGAAATGAATATCGAAATCACAATAACTTTACGTCAGAGTAAAGATTCAAAGATTTCTATGTTTTATATGAAAGTTTAATTTCATAGTTTGATAAATGGTTTAGGATAAAAAGGTTAAATAGCGTATATAACCATAGTTCCGTGACTGTTGATTTACGATACAGAGAAGTAATGACTTGATTACCATTATTAGTAATTAGAGTTAACAGTTAATGAGCTCCGAAGCACCAGGAGGCTGTTTATAACAATAACAACAGTTGATTGGCAAGTTTTCATGCTTCTAAACTGTTTAATAAACGTAACCAAAGCCATCAAATACTGAGGAAAGATGTACACGTTCGTAAGTACTTGCGTAACTGCTTCGTGAATCTGGCTCCATATTTTTTTTCATGTTGAGTTTTTTTTTTGTGCAAGTGTGGCCTTATAAACTAATAGAAAATGGAAAGAAAACGGAATGATAAAGGCTAATCGAACGGAAAAAGACTTCATTCAGATTTTCAATAGATCACAATCCATGAGGATTATCCAATCAGATATATCCACCAAGTCTCATCAATAAATATATAACAAAAAAGATAACTAATACAATAACAAAAGTTATCGCAACAGCTGTTGGCTATTTGTTTGTTCTGGTTAATTCCAGTTAACTGTGTCTCAGGAATCAAAATTTTCTGCTGCAAGGTGAACAGGCGCATGAGGTGAAGGGAAAAGTGTCCAAACGACTTATGGAAATTACTCATTGTGGCTCATAGAGACCAGAGTGTCTATGTTGTGGTATATAAATATATTACCTATATTTATATAGGTAATATAAAATATTACATATATAATATTATTAGGTATATAAATATTACCTATATTTATATAGGTATATATATATATCCTATATTTATATACTCTCCTGAAGGAACTTTTGAAACTTTCTGGGGCAAGAGGGGGGGGGTGGGGGAGAATAAACTAATATTAATATTATTTTCTTAATATTTTTGAAAAAAGTCTAGGGGCCCCACAACCCATCTTTCATTAATACATATATTTCTGCTTAATGTTATTTCTAATTTATGGTCATTCCTGTCCTCGTCGAGGCCACTAGAGAGATGGTGTGTGGCCTCAGGTAAATTCAGGAGAAATTTATATTGATAACGTCAACGCTTTTATGGAGATAGTTAAAGGTGGCTTTTTTGTTGGGGTTATTTTAATAGTCATCTTCGTTATCCTTTGCGATGTTATTTTTCATCCTGTGTCATGACTATACATACATACACATGATCATACATGTATACACGCGTGAACATATATATATACACATGTATTCGTTCCTTCTGAAGATGTATTAATATACGTAAGTACTTAAGGAAATTCCTGTTTCAATTCATCCTCCGTGGTCTGACACTGTCATATATGCATGTGTGTGTTCACACACACACATACACACACACACAGTGATGTGGTGGAGGCTGTCTCCATACACAGTTTCAAGTGTAGATATGATAGAGCCCAATAGGCTCAGGAACCTGTATACCTGTTGATTGACAGTTGAGAGGCGGGACCAAAGAACAGAGCCCAACCCCCGCAAGCACAACTAGGTGAATACACACACACACACACACACACACACACACACACACACACACACACACACACACACACACACACACACACAGCTATACACATGTACACTCCCATTTGTGTATATAAAAATTCCTGCAAGAATCAGGCAGACAAAAAGACTAATGGTTGATTATCACACCGGACCAATCTCCTGAAGCCCACATCCAAACAACATCATCAGCGGCATATGCGTGTTTGGCCAACATAACAATTGCCTTTAGAAACTTGTGACAGGAATGATTTAGAACCTTATACAACACATATGTCAGACCACTCCTGGAGTATGCAGCTCCAACCTAGAGTCCAAATCTAGTCCATAAGCACAAGACGAAGTTTACGAGAAAGCTAAGAGGTATGTCAGTGAACTAGTCCCGGAGTTGAAAGGTATGAGCTACGAGGTCAGACCACTCGAACTAAATTTCACGTCACTAGAAGACGTGACCGTTGCGGTCCTATGGAGACCGTTGCGGTCCTATGGAGACCAATTGCGGTCCTATGGAGACCGTTGCGGTCCTATGGAGACCGTTGCGGTCCTATGGAGACCAATTGCGGTCCTATGGAGACCAAGTGCGGTCCTATGGAGACCAATTGCGGTCCTATGGAGACCAAGTGCGGTCCTATGGAGACCGTTGCGGTCCTATGGAGACCGTTGCGGTCCTATGGAGACCAATTGCGGTCCTATGGAGACCAAGTGCGGTCCTATGGAGACCGTTGCGGTCCTATGGAGACCGTTGCGGTCCTATGGAGACCAATTGCGGTCCTATGGAGACCAAGTGCAGTCCTATGGAGACCGTTGCGGTCCTATGGAGACCGTTGCGGTCCTATGGAGACCGTTGCGGTCCTAAGGAGACCGTTGCGGTCCTATGGAGACCGTTGCGGTCCTATGGAGACCGTTGCGGTCCTATGGAGACCGTTGCGGTCCTATGGAGACCGTTGCGGTCCTATGGAGACCGTTGCGGTCCGGAGTACGGAGAAGACACACACACACCTCCCAAGAACCAGTATTGATCCACTGTCATGTCCTCAGAGTCGCGTAGAGTGACTGACAGACCGCTAAAGAACAGTGACAGCAAAGTCACTACTGCTCAGATGATCGCTTCCTATCACGCTAATGTGTACCCCGCGCCGTCCGCAGGCGTGTCAGGCGTGACAGAAGGTGTCAGGCGTGACATAATGTGTCAGGCGTGACATAATGTGTCAGGCGTCACATAAGGTGTCAGGCGTGACATAAGGTGTCAGGCGTGACATAAGGTGTCAGTCGTGACAGAAGGTGTCAGGCGTGACAGAAGGTGTCAGGCGTGACATAAGGTGTCAGGCGTGACATAAGGTGTCAGGCGTGACATAAGGTGTCAGGCGTGACATAAGGTGTCAGGCGTGACATAATGTGTCAGGCGTCACATAAGGTGTCAGGCGTGACATAAGGTGTCAGGCGTGACATAAGGTGTCAGGCGTGACAGAAGGTGTCAGGCGTGACAGAAGGTGTCAGGCGTGACATAAGGTGTCAGGCGTGACATAAGGTGTCAGGCGTGACATAAGGTGTCAGGCGTGACATAATGTGTCAGGCGTGACAGAAGGTGTCAGGCGTGACATAATGTGTCAGGCGTGACATAATGTGTCAGGCGTGACATAATGTGTCAGGCGTGACATAATGTGTCAGGCGTGACATGGCTACGCCAATATGACACTTGGGAGAGAGACAAAGAGGATAACATAAGAATTACGGATCGGACAAAGCGGAAAGAACGATGCTCCACCACTTGGACCATTGGGGATCGAGCCCCGACCTGCAGTAAACTACCCGTCCTCTCGCTTCTGACGGACAAGTACTCACTCGCCTTAACTCGTTTCTTTACACGCGAAATACAAGTTCAGCAAAATGCGGAAAACGAGCAAATATTTCATTTGTGGAGGGAAGTGAGGCTTTAAGGTGAGTGATTGAAGGTGAGGTGGCGATAGTGAACCTGGGCGATAGAAGTGATAGTGAAGCTGTTGATGATGATGGTGATGAGTGAGGGTCATGTTCCGTGTCATCATATTCCTGTGTCACCCTGTGTCACCTGGTCTCATATTGTGTGACTGTGTATGTCGCTCGGTACGTGAACTCTGTGTCACCTTGTATCGTTCTAATGGCCCGGGTTCGATTCCCGGGGGAGGCGGAAACAAATGGACACAGTTTCTTTCAACCCTGATGCACCTGTTCACCTAGCTGTAAACAGGTCCCTGGGAGTTGGACAGCTGCTACGGGCTGCTTCCTGGGGATGTGTGTGCTCCTTGTCCTCATATCCCAGCTCCTTGTCTTCATATCCCAGCTCCTTGTCCTCATATCCCAGCTCCTTGTCCTCATATCCCAGCTCCTTGTCCTCATATCCCAGCTCCTTGTCTTCATATCCCAGCTCCTTGTCCTCATATCCCAGCTCCTTGTCCTCATATCCCAGCTCCTTGTCCTCATATCCCAGCTCCTTGTCCTCATATCCCAGCTCCTTGTCCTCATATCCCAGCTCCTTGTCCTCATATCCCAGCTCCTTGTCTTCATATCCCAGCTCCTTGTCCTCATATCCCAGCTCCTTGTCTTCATATCCCAGCTCCTTGTCCTCATATCCCAGCTTCTCTGTCCTCATATCCCAGCTCCTTGTCCTCATATCCCAGCTTCTCTGTCCTCATATCCCAGCTCCTTGTCCTCATATCCCAGCTTCTCTGTCCTCATATCCCAGCTCCTTGTCCTCATACCCCAGCTCCTTGTCTTCATATCCCAGCTCCTTGTCCTCATATTCCAGCTCCTTGTCCTCATATCCCAGCTCCTTGTCCTCATATTCCAGCTCCTTGTCCTCATATCCCAGCTTCTCTGTCGTCATATCCCAGCTCCTTGTCCTCATACCCCAGCTCCTTGCCCTCATATCCCAGCTCCTTATCCTCATATACCAGCTCCTTGTCCTCATACCCCAGCTCCTTGTCCTCATACCCCAGCTCCTTGTCCTCATACCCCAGCTCCTTGTCCTCACATCCTAGCTCCTTATCCTCATACCCCAGCTCCTTGTCCTCATACCCCATCTCCTTGTCCTCATACCCAGCTCCTTATCCTCATACCCCAGTTCTTTGTCCTCATACCCCAGCTCCTTATCCTCATATCCCAGCTCCTTGTCCTCATACCCCAGCTCCTTATCCTCATACCCCAGCTCCTTATCCTCATACCCCAGCTCCTTATCCTCATACCCCAGCTCCTTGTCCTCATATCCCAGCTCCTTATCCTCATACCCCAGCTCCTTATCCTCATATCCCAGCTCCTTGTCCTCATTCCCCAGCTCCTTGTCCTCATATCCCTTCCAAGATAGTCGTACTATCATACAGTTGTACTAGCTAATCACTTTCTCCTCATTAGAAGCGATCTCAGTGATCACTGAAATTAGGACCCCCTGGGAAGGGGGTTTATGCCCCCCTGGGGGGGGGGATTAGGACCCAGGGGGAGGGGGTTTAGGACCAGGTACCGGGGTGCATCTTTCCTCCCACGTCGACAAGGCCCCGCGGGACCTCAGCTACCAAGTCAATATATATATATATATAGTCTCTCTGGCCCGAGGTAAGGCTACACGGGCTTATGTGAAGCATCTGGCATCGTGGCGTTTAGACACCTGTCAACTTGCTATAACAAGTGTTCTATAGCAAATGTTCTCCGTTTAGACACCTGTCAACTTGCTATAGAATATGTTCTCCGTTTAGACACCTGCCAACTTGCTATAACAAGTGTTCTATAGCAAGTGTTCTCCGTTTAGACACCTGCCAACTTGCTATAACAAGTGTTCTATAGAAAATGTCCTCCGTTTAGACACCTGCCAACTTGCTATAGAATATGTTCTCCGTTTAGACACCTGCCAACTTGCTATAGCAAATGTTCTCCGTTTAGACACCTGCCAACTTGCTATAGCAAATGTTCTCCGTTTAGACACCTGCCAACTTGCTATAGCAAATGTTCTCCGTTTAGACACCTGTCAACTTGCTATAGCAAATGTTCTCCGTTTAGACACCTGCCAACTTGCTATAGCAAATGTTCTCCGTTTAGACACCTGCCAACTTGCTATAGCAAATGTTCTCCGTTTAGACACCTGTCAACTTGCTATAGCAAATGTTCTCCGTTTAGACACCTGCCAACTTGCTATAGCAAATGTTCTCCGTTTAGACACCTGCCAACTTGCTATAGCAAATGTTCTCCGTTTAGACACCTGTCAACTTGCTATAGCAAATGTTCTCCGTTTAGACACCTGCCAACTTGCTATAGAATATGTTCTCCGTTTAGACACCTGCCAACTTGCTATAGCAAATGTTCTCCGTTTAGACACCTGCCAACTTGCTATAGCAAATGTTCTCCGTTTAGACACCTGTCAACTTGCTATAGCAAATGTTCTCCGTTTAGACACCTGCCAACTTGCTATAGAATATGTTCTCCGTTTAGACACCTGCCAACTTGCTATAGCAAATGTTCTCCGTTTAGACACCTGCCAACTTGCTATAGCAAATGTTCTCCGTTTAGACACCTGCCAACTTGCTATAGCAAATGTTCTCCGTTTAGACACCTGCCAACTTGCTATAGCAAATGTTCTCCGTTTAGACACCTGCCAACTTGCTATAGAATATGTTCTCCGTTTAGACACCTGCCAACTTGCTATAGAAAATGTTCTCCGTTTACACACCTGTCAACTTGCTATAACAAGTGTTCATCTAATATGCCGTTTCCGATTTTTTTTTTCGGAATCGACCAAACCGTTAAAAAAATGACGTATTAGTATTAAAGCTCCGTAATACTAGCCTTCACCATGCGAACGTAGACCACTGTGCTAAAGCCTCCTAACAAATACAATTCTTTAAACCAGAAAAAGTAAACAAAAAATTATATATTATTTTCCCCGACCAGAAACTTCAAAAAAATCCAACCGTTTGGTCCAACATTAAACAAAAAAAAAATACAATTTTTTTGGTTTTGTTTTAAACTAGCTAGACACGAACGAACCCAACCAACCCACTTAACCTATCGATGCCTAGCGAACGTCTATATTACGGCGCTTGAAGTTGGACTAATACGTCACTTTTTTAACGGATTGGTCCATTACGTACAAAAATAAACTAAAAAAAAAAAAACAGGTAGCCGGACTGCCGGGCCGATCCACGTGTTGATGCCGGAGGCCCGTTGACGTATATATCCGGCCAGCACCACCAGATACGAAACCTGTAGATCTTTCTCGTGCCAGCTTGGGTTTACACTTATCATGTATTGTACAAGACTCGAGGTAGTTTACAATCATAATACCCTTCGGTTATGCCGTTTGGAAGTTCGTAAAGTGTTGGTTCAATGTAAACACAGTCGCCGTGTTTGTTGGAAGATGTACAGGTTTCGTAAATTCGTAAATTGTGTGTAAATTTTTGTGTAAATTTTCATCAATTTTTTTGTAAATTTTTGTGTAAATTCTTGATGAATCCTGGTCGACCTAACTAATGAACTAATTTAACTGCTAGTGATTAGTGCCTTAAAATATGTAAAACATTGTCCACACACACACACACACACACACACACACACACACACACACACACACACACACACACACACACACACACACACACACACACGTGCGTGTGTACAATTTATAAATATACATTAATATTCGTTTACAAATTGTAAGTCACTAATCACGAGCCGTTAAACTATTTACAACGATAATATTACACTGTAAACATACAATACATACGGCCGCTACTTGGGTGTATAATCAATCATTTATTTACTTCTATTATTTCGGTCAATAACGGTATGTGGGCGTCGCCGTTATCAATAAACTTTTTATCAGCCTACTCCCTTCCCCTTAGCAATTAGGGCGGAAAATCAATCAAATTCTCGTAGGTAAACCGAATTTATTGACCTCCCCCGTCTTATCTCTCAGCGAGAGGCACTTGAGTTCATCATATCTCCCCCGGAGCTTATCGGGCAGTCACCGCTGTGGCGGCGGCAGTTGTGTGAGAAGACATGGCCGCGGACGGAGTGCGTGGCTTTCTTAAGACGGTCGGGTTGGTGCTGGTGGTGCTGGCCCCGGCGGCTTCCCAGCCTCCTAATGTCATCATAATGCTTATGGATGATGTGAGTACATCTTGTTGTGATGCATGTTTAGCCCCATACAGTTTTCCACCCCCGAAAAAATATATATAATGTATTTTTTTCTGCAGTTTAGTTTATCCTTTAAAAAAAGAGTGTTTGGATCATTTTCTATGATCTTGAGAGAAAATGAGTTTTCAGCATAAACTCTTGTATTATTAATATGGTTAATTAAGTAAGTAATAATCGAAAGAAGGCACCAAGCTGGGGAGCATATGTAGCTTAATATGGTTAAGATAAGTTTAATTACTAATTATTTATACGTACGTTTGTATTTTATTGAGTTGTCGTTCCGACACGATTGTTTAAAATATGAATATAAATATTAATTAACAAAATAGTGTACTCGAGATCACTAGGAGAGTAATTGTGGTGATACCGAGGTTCCCATAAGACTACTCACTATATATATATATATATATATATATATATATATATATATATATATATATATATATATATAAATAATGTATAGTCTCCGTGGTCCTGGAAAGCTGTGCACCAGCCCTGAGTGATCCTCTCTCGCTGCAGATGGGCTGGGGTGACCTGGGAGCCAATGGCGAGCCGAGCAGGGAGACTCCCAACATCGACCAAATGGGCAGAGAGGGACTCACTGTGACATCCATGTATACGGCAGCGCCCCTCTGCTCCCCGAGTGAGTAATGCACAGTGTGGCTAATTCTCACCCCCCCCCCCCCGTGTGAGTGAGGCACAGCGTGGCTTCTCATGTGAGTAACTCCCACTGTGAGTACAGCCCCTATGAGGCGTTACTCGCCCTTTACACGGCTCATAAAGAGTCAAGGATTGGATTTATTTTGAGAACAACGTCATTAATGAAGAGGAATGTGTTTGGTGGCTGATGTGTAGTTAGGAACCTTGTACAGTTTGTGAGGACCAGCGCCTGAAAGGTCGCTGTGATGTGTGACCTTCGAGTAAATTTCAGTGCTACCTTCAAATTTGATCTTCAGGTGGGAGAGTGACCTTTAAGTGTGATCTTGAGTGTGACCTTAAGATGTGTTATTTCAGGAGTGATCTTGAGGTGTGACCTTCAAATATCACCTTCAGGGGGTGACCTAAATGATTTTGATTTTAGTTTAGTGATAGGACAGAGGGTAGGGGTGTCAAGGCCTATCAACCTCTGGAGGGTTATTAAGACCACCACAATACCTTAATGCTCAACCAGCGAGTATACTTCATTCCTGAACGTAATGAAGGACTAAATCCTGCATTTAGTCCCTTAATTACCTGTACCTGAGACTAATCCAGGTACAGGTCAAGTACCTCCCTGTACCTGTACCCACAGCCCGAGCAGCTCTTCTGACTGGCAGACTACCCATCAGGAATGGCTTCTACTCTAACAACACGCACGGGATGAATGGTGAGTTCTCTCTTCGTATATTATCATTGATGATGAGTTTTTGACTGTGTATAGCAATCATATTTAGTTAAAAATGTGTCAATTTAACAATTATCAGTAACATAGTTGTGTGAAAAGCTGATGAAGTACATATCTACCTCTGTGGGGTAGATATGGTACTGTGCACTGCTTTAAACGACCCCCCATCACTGATTAGTACCCAGGACCTACACTGTCTCAGACGACCCCTCCATCTTTACTAGTACCCAAGCCCCACACTGCTTCAGACGACCCTCTCTTTCACTAGTACCCAAGCCCCACACTGGCTCAGACGACCCTCTCTTTCACTAGTACCCAAGCCCCACACTGGCTCAGACGACCCTCTCTTTCACTAGTACCCAGGCCCCACACTGGCTCAGACGACCCTCTCTTTCACTAGTACCCAAGCCCCACACTGGCTCAGACGACCCTCTCTTTCACTAGTACCCAAGCCCCACACTGGCTCAGACGACCCTCTCTTTCACTAGTACCCAAGCCCCACACTGGCTCAGACGACCCTCTCTTTCACTAGTACCCAAGCCCCACACTGCCTCAGACGACCCTCTCTTTCACTAGTACCCAAGCCCCACACTGCCTCAGACGACCTCCTCTCTGCCAGTACTCTAACACTATACCTTGTGTGTCCCCCCCCTCCCCTCGCAGCCTACACCCCGCAGGAGATAGTGGGTGGGATCTCCTCCAGCGAGATCCTCCTTCCGGAGCTCCTGCGGCCACAGGGTTACACTTCAGGCATCATTGGTAAATGGTGAGAATATGGCAACATTTGTTGTTGTTGTTGTTGTTGTGTGTGTGTGTGTGTGTGTGTGTGTGTGTGTGTGTGTGTGTGTGTGTGTGTGTGTGTGTGTGTGTGTGTGTTTACTAGTTGTGTTTTTACGGGGGTTGAGCTCTGCTCTTTCGGCCCGCCTCTCAACTGTCAATCAACTGTTTACTAACTACTTTTTTTTTTCCACACCACACACACACACACACACACCCCAGGAAGCAGCCCGTGACAGCTGACTAACTCCCAGGTACCTATTTACTGCTAGGTAACAGGGGCATTCAGGGTGAGAGAAACTTTGCCCATTTGTTTCTGCCTCGTGCGGGAATCGAACCCGCGCCACAGAATTACGAATCCTGCGCGCTATCCACCAGGCTACGAGACCCCTGTGTGTGTGTGTGTGTGTGTGTGTGTGTGTGTGTGTGTGTGTGTGTGTGTGTGTGTGTGTGTGTGTGTGTGTGTGTGTGTGTGTGTGTGGTGTATTCCAGACATGTGTTGCAGTGTATTTATACTCATACATGAGGGCTGTGTTACTATGGATGGTGACACAAGGGAACCTAAGTGTATTTGTGTGTGTGTGTGTGTGTGTGTGTACGTAGTGTGAGTGTGCATACTGTGATTGTATATCCCATAACTGTGTATGGCAACGGCATATTATGTAGGACAACTACATAAGTATTGTGGACTGAATGTAGTGTGACCTCATATAGTCCAAACACACGAATATCTATATACACGAACTTCAAATGTATATCAGCGTATTCCCCTCTTTCCCACAAGGCACCTGGGGCACCGGTCACCCTACCTACCCCTAAAGCGAGGGTTCGACTTCTTCTACGGATCAACCAACTGTCACTTAGGGCCCTACGATGACGTCACGACCCCAAACATTCCGGTCTTCCGAAATGCTTCGATGATTGGCAGGCGAGTCCTGGTATCCTGCATTCACTATACTGGGTCTAAATACAGTGTCTTTCACTATACTGCCTCTCACCACGGTGTCTCACTATACTGCCTCTCACCACAGGTACTTCGAGGACTTCCCTATCGACAAAAGCGCTGCAGTATCCAACATGACGCAGCTCTTCACCGAGGAAGCTGTAGGCTTCATTGAGCGCCAAGCGCCCCAGGGGCCGTTCTTCCTACTATGGGCGCCTGACGCCACCCACGCCCCCGAGTACGCCTCTGACAAGTTCCACGGCACCAGCAGGAGAGGTCAGAGCTCTGGGGTGTCTCCTGATCTTGTCTTATTTAAAGCTGGTATGCAACAGACATTCCTCCCTCTGATGCTACTCTTCCAGGGGCTTAGCTGCCTCCTGTTGCTGTTTCAGGTCACTACGGGGACGCCGTGAGGGAGCTGGACGCCGGTGTAGGGGCCCTTCTGGACGCCTTGAGACGCTCCGGGGTCCACAACAACACCCTGGTCGTCTTCACCTCCGACAACGGCGCTGCTCTCGTCAGCAAGCAAGATGGTCAGATCAATCAAGGCATTAGTTTGAAGTGTCTTAAATATCTTCTTATAGATTATCATTTCATCTTCCTGTGTGCTTGTCTTCTGTACTCATAAGTACTCAATTAAGTGTGGTTTCAGAGTCGAGTTTAAGCTCCTAAGCCCCATCGGGAAATGATAATTTCTAATTCATCTAGTTTCTTTGACAACGATTTTGATAAAATAAAATGAGTTCCTTCTCACGGTATTTTGTCTGTGTTATCAATTCACATTAATGTTCCTTCGTTCCACTATGTCTCATTTTGAACGGTGATTCTTTTGTAGATCATTCTTAAAATCTGCTATGTAGTTATCATGTCTCATCTGCTCCTCCTGAGCTATGGTGTAGTGAGTAACAGCTTCGTGAACCAGGCACTTGAGGTGTGTGCTCTATGAAATGAACCTTGTTACGCGTAGCTGCACTTCCTCTAGTTCGTGTGTGTGTGTGTGTGTGTGTGTGTGTGTGTGTGTGTGTGTGTGTGTGTGTGTGTGTGTGTGTGTGTGCGTGCGTGCGTGCGTGCGTGCGTGCGTGCGTGCGTGCGTCTGATTCTTCCTCACCTTCTTCAGGAGGCAGCAACGGACCCTTTCTCTGTGGGAAGCAGACGACCTTCGAGGGGGGAATGCGAGCCCCGGGCATATTCTGGTGGCCAGGGGTGTTGACCCCAGGCGCCGTCTCCCACCAGGTAAGTTCCAGAGGTGCCCTAAGGTGCCCTAAGTTCCAGAGGTACCCTAAGGTGCCCTAAGTTCCAGAGGTGCCCTAGGGTGCCCTAGCCTCATTAGTTTCGAATTAACAAATATTTGTACAGTGGAATCAGAAGACCATGATATAGGGCTTCAATATATTCTCATAGATAAGACGACCAAAACACACACACACACACCAGAAGATGGAGAAACAACGACGTTTCGGTCCATTCTGGACCATTAGCAAGTCACATACGACTTGCTAACGGTCCAGGACGGACCGAAACCTCATCGTCTCCTCAACTTCTGATGTGTGGTTTGGTTCATCGTATCTTCAGCCTATTGTAACTCATCGTTCCTCATAGATACGTGTTACGTGATTTGATGATGTTGGACCGCCAGGTGTGGACGCAGATGGACCTCTTCACCACCGTCCTGGAGTTGGCGGGAGTCACGCCGCCGGGCGACCGTCATCTAGATGGTCTTCCCCTCACCAACTCTCTTCTTTATCCTGACCACCTGGTGTTGAGGCGAGTCTGTCCACCTTGCATGTGTCTGACACCTTGTCTCAACGTCTGTGTGTGTCTGTTTCCTCGGTGCTGGCTTTGTCAGTGTAGCCAGCACAGACGAAGTGCCGGGCACACAGCATTTTGTCTTCTTTAGCATGTCTTCGAGTGCCTGAATGTCTAGGAGCAGGCCTGTGTTTGTGTCTGTAAACGCCTCTTCAGTGCGGGTGTGAGTGATTGTGTTGTGACTTCTCTAATACAATCCATTCTCCAAAATGATTGTACATATATATAGCGACCAAAAGGTCTTTCACACAGTAGAACGTGTTGGTCTTTGAACACAACGTGTTTGCTGCAACAGATATGAATTAACCTCTAACTTGACTACGTTTCAGGCCCGTTTTCCTGTACCGCGGGGACCGGCTAATGGCCGTCAGGCAGGGGGCGTACAAGCTGCATCTCTGGACCTTCAGCACGCCCCCCGAAGAGCTCAGCGTGGTTAGTGTCCCCCCTCCCCACACCTGTCCTTTGATTGCTTGGCTCCATACCTGACTTGAGACCAGTCACTACAGAGTTCGATCCCGCTGTAGCGCTTCGATATTTGCCGATCCTTTCAGGGTATCAACTTCTGCCCGGGGGCTGAGGTGGAGAACGTGACCACCCCGATACCCACGGACCACAGCGACCAGCCCGTTCTCTTCAACATCGAAGTGGACCCCGCTGAGCGCTACCCCATACCCTCCGGCAGCTCTGTGTACAAGAAGCAAGTCCCTGTGGTGGGTCTCCTTCCATCTTTTTCACCGTCGACTGTTAATGTTCCCTTTTTTTCTTCATTGTGGGACTTTAATATACTTTTTTCTTCACTTGGAGACGTTAATATACAATTTCTCTTCACGATTGGACTGTATATACACTTTTTCTTTTCGATTGGACGTTAATATACACTTTTTCTTCACGATTGGACGTTAATATACATTTTTTCTTCACGATTGGACGTTAAAATACACTTTTTCTTCACGATTGGACGTTAAAATACACTTTTTCTTCACGATTGGACGTTAAAATACACTTTTTCTTCACGATTGGACGTTAAAATACACTTTTCTTTCTCCTTGGTAAATTACCATAGCCGAGCTAATCTCGCAACTGTCCAATTCATACAGGTGATACAGCTGCAGTTACTGTATTATTTATATTTACATTTTTGTTTACATTTGGATTTTTGTTTACATTTGGATTTTTGTTTACATTTACAGTATTGTTTACATTTACATTTTTGTTTACATTTGGATTTTTGTTTGCATTTACAGTATTGTTTACATTTACATTTTTGTTTACATTTGGATTTTTGTTTGCATTTACAGTATTGTTTACATTTACATTTTTGTTTACGTCTCTCCCACACAGCTGCTGGAGGTTGTGTCGGAACACCTGACGGAGCTGGTTCCTGGGGAGCCGCAGCTGAACTGGTGTGATCCCGCTGTGATGGTGAGTATAGTGTATGGGGGTGATGGTGAGTATGGTGTAGGGGGGTGATGGTGAGTATGGTGCGGGGGAGTGATAGTGTGTATGGTGCGGGGGAGTGATGGTGTGTATGGTGCGGGGGGGGGTGGTGAGTATGGTGGGGGGTGATGGTGAGTATAGTGTAGGGGGGAGGGTGTATGTGGGGGGGGTGATGGTGAGTATGGTGCGGGCGGGAGGATGTATGGTGGGGAGTGATGGTGAGTATGGTGTGGGGGGGAGGGTGTATGGTGGGGGGGTGTGATGGTGAGTAGAGTGTAGGGGGGAGGGTGTATGGTGGGGGGTGATGGTGAGTATGGTGCGGGGGGGAGGGTGTATGGTGGGGGGGGTGATGGTGAGTATGGTGTGGAGGGTGTATGGTGGGGGTGATGGTGAGTAGAGTGTAGGGGGGAGGGTGTATGGTGGGGGGGTGATGGTGAGTATGGTGCGGGGGGGAGGGTGTATGGTGGGGGGGTGATGGTGAGTATGGTGTGGGGGGTGTATGGTGGGGGGGGGAGATGGTGAGTATGGTGTGGGGGGTGTATGGTGGGGGGTGGGTGATGGTGAGTATGGTGTGGGGGGAGGGTGTATGGTGGGGGGGTGTGATGGTGAGTAGAGTGTAGGGGGGAGGGTGTATGGTGGGGGTGATGGTGAGTATGGTGTGGGGGGGGGTGCTGTGATGATGAGTAGGGTAGGAGGTACTGTTATGATACGGTGCAGATGACGTGATGGTGAGTATATGGCCTAGGCTCCGTGATGGTGAGAAAACACCACCATCAACTATAGGAGCTCCGTCGTATAGACCGGTATAGGCCTTCTGAGGATTCCTTTAGTCATATATTCTAAACTTTCTATTGCAAACAAAAAAATTAACACCCAGTATTCGTCACTAATGATTTTTTTTGTTTAATCACTACTTAATTTTCTTTGTTTTGTTTTATTTGTTTTGTTTATTTGTTTTATTTTTTTTATTTATTTTATTTGTTGTTTATTTGTTGTTTTTGTTTATTTGTTATTCGTGCTTTCCAGCACTGGGCGCCTCCGGGATGTGAAGCCCTTGGTAGGTGTCTTGAAGTTCCGCCCTCTGACCCCACCCTGTGTGTCTGGCCTCATTAATACGAGATCTTGGCGATGGTGACTCTACTAGCACGACCTCCTGGCGCTGGTGACTCTACTAGCACGACCTCCTGGTGCTGTTGACTCTACTATCACGACCTCCTGGTGCTGTTGACTCTATTAGCACGACCTCCTGGTGCTGTTGACTCTATTAGCACGACCTCCTGGTGCTGTTGACTCTACTAGCACGTCCTCCTGGGCCAATTGACTCTACTAGCACAAGCTCCTGGTGCTATTGACTCTACTAGCATGACCTCCTGGTGCTGGTGACTCTACTAGCACAACCTCCTGGTGCTGGTGACTCTACTAGCATCCCCTTCTGGTGCTGGTGACTCTACTAGCACGACCTCCTGTATCTGGTGACCTCATTAACACGATCTTTTAATGTATTTTAATTATTTTTATTGTAACACTTCCCTTTGTTATTATAGTCAGTATAAATAATTATTATTAAACTATAAATTAAATACACATAATAATTGTTATAATTGCACTTAAATGTACAACTATATAATGATCATGTACCAGTTATTATGATATGAACCTCTACCGCGTGTTTTCTTCAAACTGCCTTTCGCCTGTACGATGAGCGTATAATGCACGCATTCAAATCTGTATGATGAGTGTTTAGTGCATGTATTCCCTCCTGTATGATGATAGTATAATGCATACATACCAGTGAAAAGATGCATTCATTGTTGGTTAGTGCTGGATGACAGATAAAATCCCCACAACATTTTTTTTTTCTCAAAGGCGTAGACCACTGTGCTACAGGACCCAACGACCTTTTGAGTTTTGGTTTCAAAAGGTCCTTTTGGAAACTTTTTTTTTTGTTTGGAAACGCTTTAGTTTCTTATTATCAAGAACAAGAAGCGTCTTATATTTATCGAGGTCCTCCCTCTCCTTCTCCTCCGAGGATGCTAACCACAACAGTTGCCTAAATCCTTATAAAGGATACGCGCCCAAACGCCTCGTGTTGCCTGGGAATCGAACCCTGGGGGGTTCGTTCTCGATTCACAATCGGTAATCCCGGGTTCGAATCCCGGGCGAGACAGGCATTGTTAAACATGTCCTCCTGTAAATGCCTCACTTCACTTAGCGATAAATAGGTACCCGATAGTTAGTCAACTGTTAAGGGGCTGCATCCTGGGAAGGATCAGTAGTTCGGCCTTGGGGGGGAGGGGAGACCTAGGAATAAGCCTTACGTATATATATATACACACAGGCTGCCTGCTCCCGAGAAAATGAATTAATTCAGATTCCCAGACACCCTTTACTCATAACATAATATACACCCCTTGATATCTATTTTCTTTAACAACATTCAAAATATAGAAAACTATCAACATTTTAATGGGAAACTCATATATTAATTTGTTGGTATTTTTTTTCGTTAAATAATGCACTGCGATCTTGCCCACCCCCACACCCTGATCTTGCCCACCCCCACACTCTGATCTTGCCCCACCCCACACCCTAATCTTGCCCCACCCCACACCCTAATCATGCCCACCCCACACCCTTACCATACTTCTCCATTTCATTTTATTCCCCCATATATAAATACATTTATCCCCCCTTTTTTTCTCTTTCATCTTTTTCTCTATCTCCAATTTCTTCCCTCTTCTCAATCTCTTATTTCTTCCTCAATGGCATTTACATTTTCCATATTTATCACTTTTCCTCTCCCGTGCTCTCTCTTTCTCCCTCTCTGTCTCTTCCCAGGAGACCACTTCCCTCTACCCTTCTCCCTATTCCCCTTCAGTACACCGACAGAATCCCCTCACCCACTTTTATTTCACACCAGACCTTCCCTCGCTCGCCTCCCCTCACTGTTACCAGAAAGAGAGAGAGAGAGAGAGAGAGAGAGAGAGAGAGAGAGAGAGAGAGAGAGAGAGAGAGAGAGAGAGAGAGAGAGAGAGAGAGAGAGAGAGAGAGAGAGAGACAGAGACAGAGACAGAGACAGAGAGAGACAGAGACAGAGACAGAGACAGAGACAGAGACAGAGACAGAGACAGAGAGAGATTAGACATAGCTGAAGCACTACATATCGAACACTCGCGGCAACTCTCAAAATCCAGTTTTTTTCTCACTTTTACCTTCTTCTACACTAAGGGAGGATATATGTTATCCTGACACTATACATCTTGACCCTACAGCCGATATCGTGTATGTAACTCCCTGACTTCACCTCATCCTAACAAGACTAAAGTGCGCTAAAACAGAAGCGAAAAAAGAAACAGGGAAAAAGGAGGAAACCCCACCCCCTCCATTTAAAACTTTGACCCAAATGAACAAATCCACAAGGACCGTGACGAGGATTCGAACCTGCGTCCAGGAGCATCCCAGACACTGCCTTTATCGACTTAGCTACGACAGGGTTAAAAGGGTTGAAACCGAAGTTTCCAAGTTGAAACCGAAGATATTTGACCCAAATATCACAGTAACAAGGTTATCCCCAATAACCGAACTTAATTACGGGGCTCACTATAGCCCGTGCTACATGGACATTTCGTTCTTAGCTAAATCTAAAACAGCAACAACATCAACTTCATCCTTCTTAGTGCCTGTAATGTCCGCCCATCCACTATGTATCCACGTCCTCCATAGATGCTAAAGAACGGGTTATTCATGCCCGTGCCACCTCTTGGGAGGCCTAATCTCCATCAATCAATCAGATACTTAAAAAATTATCAACGACGCGCGTCCTTCAGAGACAAATCACTCCAAATGAATTCTTAAATGAACTATGAAGAATTAATTTTTCAACTGCCTTTCCAAATGACGTAGAAAAAAAATCCATGAAATATAGAAAAAGATTCATGCAATGCATGAATTTATATATCTATCTTTTTAAAGACATAAATGATATTTCATGCAAGTAAGGAAGCAATTACAGCATCAAAGCCGGACCATTCACTGGCACAAAAGCGTCAAATGAAAGGGGGAAATAATTTCATTTTATGCAGGTAATCAATGCTCATAAAATATACAATATTTTCCAGATCATAAACGCTAATCTAAGGCCGAATTTCCCCGTCAATTGCACTCAGTAAACGTCCATTGCTTGAGTCCGAATTAATGAAGAACTGGACATTGCAATATATTCATTTCAAAGATATATCTGAAATGTTTAAACGAGTCTATGAATTTATACGTGAAATGGTGTGTGTGTGTGTGTGTGTGTGTGTGTGTGTGTGTGTGTGTGTGTGTGTGTGTGTGTGTGTGAGTGTGTGTGTGTGTGTGTGTTTACTCACTTAGTTGTGCTTGCGGGGGGTTGAGCTCTGGATCTTTGGTCCCGCCTCTCAACTGTCAATCAACCGGTGTACAGATTCCGGAGCCTACTGGGCTCTTATCATATCTACATTTGAAACTGTGTATGGAGTCAGCCTCCACCACATTACTGCCTAATGCATTCCACCTGTTAACTACTCTGACACTGAAAAAGTTCTTTCTAACGTCTCCGTGGCTCATTTAGGTACTCAGCTTCCACCTGTGTCCCTTTGTGCGTGTGCCACCCGTGTTAAATGATCTGGCTTTATCTACCCTGTCAAATCAATGCGTGTGTTTGCGTGAGCGCGCGTGTGTGTGTGTGTGTAGACCAAGTTTTCCCTGACAGGCTATATCCTCTCCACCTATAATACGCATGCGCGTGCGTCATAAAATCAAAGGGAACACAATTAATGAAATTGCCTGATTTATATACGATCTATTTACAGTCAAAATTTCACTGAAGCAAATACACAAACCATGAAATTAACAACAATTGGTTCCAATTAAGAAACATTATTAATATATATATATATATATATATATATATATATATATATATATATATATATATATATATATATGTCGTACCTAGTAGCCAGAACGCACTTCTCAGCCTACTATGCAAGGCCCGATTTGCCTAATAAGCCAAGTTTTCATGAATTAATTGTTTTTCGACTACCTAACCTACCTAACCTAACCTAACCTAACTTTTTCGGCTACCTAACCTAACCTAACCAATAGAGATAGGTTAGGTTAGGTTAGGTTAGGTAGGGTTGGTTAGGTTCGGTCATATATCTACGTTAATTTTAACTCCAATAAAAAAAAAATACCTCATACATAATGAAATGTGTAGCTTTATCATTTCATTAGATAAAAATTAGAGAAAACATATTAATTCAGGAAAACTTGGCTTATTAGGCAAACCGGGCCTTGCATAGTAGGCCGAGAAGTGCGTTCTGGCAACTAGGTACGATATATATATATATATATATATATATATATATATATATATATATATATATATATATATATATATATATATATATATGTCGTACCTAACAGCCAGAACGCACTTCTCAGCCTACTATTCAAGGCCCGATTTGCCTAATAAGCCAAGTTTTCATGAATTAATGTTTTTTCGTCTACCTAACCTACCTAACCTAACCTAACCTAGCTTTTTTTGGCTACCTAACCTAACCTTACCTATAAATATAGGTTAGGTTAGGTTAGGTAGGGTTGGTTAGGTTTGGTCATATATCTACGTTAATTTTAACTCCAATAAAAAAAAATTGACCTCATACATAGAGAAAAGGGTTGCTTTATCATTTCATAAGAAAATAATTATAGTAAATATATTAATTCAGGAAAACTTGGCTTATTAGGCAAATCGGGCCTTGAATAGTAGGCTGAGAAGTGAGTTCTGGCTACTAGGTACGACATATATATATATATATATATATATATATATATATATATATATATATATATATATATATATATAAACGGCAGACAAAGCGAGACAAAACACTTATGATCCAGAATCGCTGACAAAAAAACTTTGACATTGTTAAATGAAATTCGTGGTTGGAGTTTCTTCCCCCTTCACTTCCTGCCAAAGTCTGCTGCCACTAATGGTCTTCCTTCTTCTTAAAGAGGGAAGTTAGGAGAACGGACCATTAGGGCTGGCAGTAACACCAGCAGTAACAGCAGCAGTAACACCAGCAGCAACAGCTGGTGCACTTAACAGTATCAATGGCAGGAACAAGAGCTGTAGCAGCAGCAGCAACAGCTGTAACAGCAGCAGGAACAACAGCTGTAGCAGCAACAACAACAGTAGACACAACAACAACAACAGCTGTAGCAGCCACAACAACAGTAGACACAACAACAACAACAGCTGTAGCAGCCACAACAACAGCTGTAGCAGCAACAACAACAGCTGTAGCAGCCACAACAACAGCTGTAGCAGCCACAACAACAGCTGTAGCAGCAACAACAACAGCTGTAGCAGCAACAACAACAGCTGTAGCAGCCACAACAACAGCTGTAGCAGCCACAACAACAGCTGTAGCAGCCACAACAACAGCTGTAGCAGCAACAACAACAGCTGTAGCAGCAACAACAACAGCTGTAGCAGCAACAACAACAGCTGTAGCAGCAACAACAACAGCTGTAGCAGCAACAACAACAGCTGTAGCAGCCACAACAACAGCTGTAGCAGCCACAACAACAGCTGTAGCAGCAACAACAACAGCTGTAGCAGCCACAACAACAGCTGTAGCAGCCACAACAACAGCTGTAGCAGCCACAACAACAGCTGTAGCAGCAACATCAACAACAGTAGACACAACAACAACAACAACAGCTGTAGCAGCCACAATAACTGCTGTAGCAGCCACAACAACAGCTGTAGCAGCAACAACAACAGTAGACACAACAACAACAACAACAGCTGTAGACACAAACAACACCATCCTCCCCCCCCCCCCCAGCAACAATTAAGGAAATGGTCTTTCAACAATGCATCAAGTCTCTCTCTCTGCTTGACGCCTCTCCTTAGAAATGGCTCCAAAATAAGCAATTAAACAAAGAAAAGACATTGTACAGGACTGTTCCATCTTCCTTTACACACAGTGGCTGTGTGGACTCGGGATTCGTAGTCCTAAGTTTCCGGGTTCGATCCCCGGTTAGGGTGGAAACAAATGGGCAGAGTTTCTTTCACCCTGATTGGGTGGTGGCCACCCCCCCCCCCTCCTGGAGAGGTCATGCCAGTTCCCTGTCTCTATAATCTAATCTGTCGACCAGACATGGCGTATGGGTCCAGGCGGCAAATATGGATTCATCAAACTATTCCTGTTTGCTCTTCACTAGTAAAGTGGCCTTATGGTAGTCTAGGAAGATGCAGTCAACCCGTCCTTCTCTTTCATGCCCTGTAACACAGTGTGTCTACGTCCTCGGCTCAGAATCGAAACGGTTGGACACGCTTGCTTCCACCCGATGCTTCTAATCACCCCCCACCCACCCCCCAGGAGTAAATGAAGTACTGACGTCATTTTCAAGATTCGCGCTCTTCATATCCCATCCCTCGTAACGCTGGGACGAGTCTCGTTGCAAACTTCTGAACCTTTTCCAGTTTCCGTATGTGTTTCTTCAGGTGGGGACTCCATGATGACGCGGCATATTCCATACTGTGTGTGTGTGTGTGTGTGTGTGTGTGTGTGTGTGTGTGTGTGTGTGTGTGTGTGTGTGTGTGTGTGTGTGTGTGTGTGTGTGTGTGTGTGTGTGTGTGAACAATGGGTCATCTTAGGCAGCTGCCGGCCGTCTAATACGATGGTTTCCGACTAGTAGAATTGTGTCGTAATTTACTTGTAAAGCTCTTGCTGGAGTTACCTAGCCTACCTCCTCCAGAGGGAGAGGGAGAGAGAGAGAGAGAGAGAGAGAGAGAGAGAGAGAGAGAGAGAGAGAGAGAGAGAGAGAGAGAGAGAGAGAGAGAGAGAGAGAGAGAGACAGAGAGACAGAGAGAGAGAGAGACAGAGAGACAGAGAGACAGAGAGACAGAGAGAAAGAGACAGAGACAGACAGAGAGAGAGAGAGAGAGAGAGAGAGAGAGAGAGAGAGAGAGAGAGAGAGAGAGAGAGAGAGAGAGAGAGAGAGAGAGAGAGAGAGAGAGAGACAGAGACACAGACAGAGACACAGAGAGAGACCGAGAGAGAGAGACCGAGAGAGAGAGACCGAGAGAGAGAGAGTGAGAGAGAGAGAGAGAGAGAGAGAGAGAGAGAGAGAGAGAGAGAGAGAGAGAGAGAGAGAGAGAGAGAGAGAGAGAGAGAGAGAGAGAGAGAGGAAAAGAAAACGGGAGGAAAAATATGATAAAGTAGCGCACTCATCCAATATGGCTGCCGGCAACGGTCGCCGGCAACGATGGGGGACCCCCCAAAAAAATTTATATAACAAAAAAAATTGTGTTTTTTGGTTTATGGTCAATGCCACATTACCTCGTCGTGTCAACAGGGTCTGGAAATGGCGTCAATTTCCAGGCTTTTCCCCGGAAGAACAATGTATATATATATTCGTATTTATCTGTCCTCTTACTCTCAAAATTTTGCCCAAAACGCTACGCGTATTAATGGCTTTAGGAGGATTTTATATACTAGCTCCATCTATAAATCCAACTTTATGTTTGCAAATCGTCTATGTATGTACTTTACCTGAATAAAACATTTGAATTTGAATTTGAAAATTTGAATATGTTTGCCGTTACTCCCGTGTACTAACGGCTGCGTGTACAGCGTGTTCTCGGCTATCCCCCTTTAAACCCGCATCTTAACAGGCCTTCTCTTAAGGTAACTTTCTTATTCTCTGAGGTCAAGGACACTATGATGTTTGTGTATTCGCCTAATGTAACACTTGGTTAAACTTTAGCTCCTAAGCTCAGCCTCTCCAGCTATCGAGGTATTGAGATAGAGAGAGACATGTAGAGAGTGGGAAGGGATTAAAGAGAGAGGGGGGGGAGGGGGTGAATGGTGGTTAGAGATGGAGAGGAGTGAGAGAGCAAAGAAAGAGACCCATAGCCTCGGAGAAGAGGACACAAAGCATTAGAGGGAATTTTAAGGTCCCCTTCAATACAGTTTCCATTTTCTTTTGTCTTATACCATCCCTCCTCTTGTCTATTTTTGTGTGTTTTTGCTTTCCTTTATTAGATATTTAAAGGTTACAAGCCATACACTGGTGAATACAATGAAAGCTTGGGTTAAACTCTAACAGCCATTTGTTCGACCATTCCTGCAGACTGGACACATTCCACACATTGTGTGTGTGTGTGGAATGTGTGGAGTCTGCAGCTGTGGATCTCTTGGAGCTCAAAGGAACAAATCCACAGGGGCCGTGATGAGGATTCGAACCTGCGTCCGGGATCATCCCAGACACTGTCTCTTGGAGCTCCTTTGCTTCCAGACAGGAACCGAGGACACGTTGCCCCTCTGGATCGCCACATTTCGGCGCTCAAACAGGAAACTGGCAGCTCTTGGGTCTTTGGAACCGGGCTGTGGTGGGTATGTGGGCCTGCGGGCCGCTCCAAGCAACAGCCTGGTGGACCAAACTCTCACAAGTCGAGCCTGGCCTCGGGCCGGGCTTGGGGAGTAGAAGAACTCCCAGAACCCCATCAACCAGGTAACCAGGTAACCAGGTAACCAGGTATCAACCAGGTAACCAGGTATAATATATTTTCTTGGTTCGTTCGATCTATATATACAACGTTTTCGCCATAAAGGTTCGTCTTGGTGTCTCGGTCCGCAGGCCCACGTATCCATCACAGGCCGGTTGATCCGGCACTTCCTGCCAGAATATGTAGCGAGTGTCGGATCAAGGAGATTGTGATGGATATGTAGACTGCTGAAAGTGGGCGAGAAAGACTGGGGGGAGGGAGAGGGAGGGAGAGAGGGGGGGGAGAGAGAGAGAGAGAGAGAGAGAGAGAGAGAGAGAGAGAGAGAGAGAGAGAGAGAGAGAGAGAGAGAGAGAGAGAGAGAGAGAGAGAGAGAGAGAAAGAGAGAGAGAGAGAAAAAAAAAGAGAGAGAAAGAGAGAGAGAAATAAAGAGAGAGAAAGAGAGAGAGAGAGAGAGAGAGAGAGAGAGAGAGAGAGAGAGAGAGAGAGAGA
>NC_091215.1:29964788-29969788 GCF_040958095.1 Procambarus clarkii | reverse complement strand
AGCGAAGGAAGCCAATTTCAGAGCCAATTATCTTCTTTAGTCAAGCCTAACAATTTGGCTTTATCATTTTTTTCCCCATTGGTGAGCAAAAGAATAAAGTTAATTGTTTGTTAATAAAACTGGATGTGAGATTAACGTTCTGCGTTCGGCAGGCACGAATAGGTGAATACTAGTAGGTCAAAAATACTCTCTAGTTGTTACAACGTCTCCAATATGGTGTCCTCTATTGCCCGAGCCTAACCTGACCGTGGATCCATGAATAGAAAACGGAAGCAGCCCGTCAATTTAGCCAGATTTTATGATTTAAAAGTACATTTTAACGTAAAAAATACGATGCATTATTCGACAAGAAAGTTTGACACATACATACATACATACATACATACATACATACATACATACATACATACATACATACATACATACTAACCTGACATACACACAAACATCACTCCACAGATCATTACCGCATATGATAATCATAAAAAAAATTAATTACAGCCAATAATAATTGGTTGTAATTATTAATTTAAAAAGATACACCACCCTTAATTACCTGTAAATAATTAATATATCAGAAACATCACCCTAATTACCTCTGAGGGCCAGAGAGAGAGAGATGCAATTAAGTGCTGTTTGATGTAATTAAAATTTCCTTTGTGTCAGACATAATTAATTACATTATCAGTGGTGTCAGGTGTTGACATATGTGGCGTGTCAGGTATTGACATATGTGGCGTGTCAGTTGTTGACATATGTTGACTGATTGATGAAAATTAAGCCACCCAAAGAGATGGCACGGGCATGAATAACCCGTACTATGGTGTGTGTGTGTGTGTCAGTCAGGTATTAAAACAAGTGGCACCAAGGGGCCAGATGTGTGGCACCAGGCCGCGTCAGATATTAATAGTCAGATGTTTACCAAATGGCTTTAATGATTAATAGAGGTTCCCCATCATCAATAATAATCTTCCCACGATTAATTCCCAGATTATGGGAAAAAGTTTATATATATATATATATATATATATATATATATATATATATATATATATATATATATATATATATATATATATATATATATATATATATATATCTGCTTAGGTTTACAAGATCGCTTAGGTGAAAATCCTTTTACCGGGAACAGCGCGAAATACTGGAGCAAATGAATGAATTACTCTGTGAGAGCGTAAATTACTGGGTGAGTTTTTCTGCTAATTGCGTTTCCTTCCATGTCCTCCTGTGCGTGAGAGAGAGAGAGAGAGAGAGAGAGAGAGAGAGAGAGAGGGAGAGAGAGAGAGAGAGAGAGAGAGAGAGAGAGAGAGAGAGAGAGAGAGAGAGAGAGAGAGAGAGAGAGAGAGAGAGGGAGAGGGAGAGGGAGAGAGAGAGAGAGAGAGAGAGAGAGAGAGAGAGAGAGAGAGGGAGAGAGAGAGGGAGAGAGAGAGGGAGGGAGAGAGAGAGGGAGGGAGAGAGAGAGAGAGAGAGAGAGAGAGAGAGAGAGAGAGAGAGAGAGAGAGAGAGAGAGAGAGAGAGAGAGAGAGAGAGAGAGAGAGAGGGAGAGAGAGAGGGAGGGAGAGAGAGAGAGAGAGGGAGAGAGAGAGAGAGGGAGGGAGAGAGAGAGAGAGAGAGAGAGAGAGAGAGAGAGCGAGAGAGAGAGAGAGAGAGAGAGAGAGAGAGAGAGAGAGAGAGAGAGAGAGAGAGAGAGAGAGAGAGAGAGAGAGAGAGAGAGAGAGGTGACCGAATACCCTATCTTCGTATTCTTTAAACCATGCTCAGATACATATGGTCTTGGATTGGGGGTCGGGAACGTGGGGTCTTAGACAGGTGTGTGTGTGGGGGAGGCATAGTCAGGTGTGTGTGTGGGGGGGGGTAGACAGGTGTGTGGCTTGCGTTAATCAAGCGATCGTGAGCGTTAATCTCAGTGTTTTTTGTAATTATGTGTTCACTAGCATGCGTGTTAGAGAGAATTGATCTGTTCTGACCCCGGATAACCTCTACACACCTGACTGCAATTCCCACCGTATTCATACGTGGCTGTCACTCCCAGCCTACATACCTGGCTGTAGCTCCCACCCTACACATGTAGTTGAAGCTTCCCGCCTTCACATGAGGCTGTAGCTTCCCGCCTACACATGAGGCTGTAGCTTCCCGCCTACACATGTGACTGTAGCTTCCCGCCTACACATGTGACTGTAGCTTCCCGCCTACACATGTGAATGTAGCTTCCCGCCTACACATGTGACTGTAGCTTCCCGCCTACACATGTGAATGTAGCTTCCCGCCTACACATGTGGCTGTAGCTTCCCGCCTACACATGTAGCTGTAGCTTCCCGCCTACACATGTAGCTGTAGCTTCCCGCCTACACATGTAGCTGTAGCTTCCCGCCTACACATGTAGCTGTAGCTTCCCGCCTACACATGTGGCTGTAGCTTCCTGCCTACACATGAGGCTGTAGCTTCCCGCCTACACATGTAACTGTAGCTTCCCGCCTACACATGTGACTGTAGCTTCCCGCCTACACATGTGAATGTAGCTTCCCGCCTACACATGTGACTGTAGCTTCCCGCCTACACATGTAGCTGTAGCTTCCCGCCTACACATGAGGCTGTAGCTTCCCGCCTACACATGAGGCTGTAGCTTCCCGCCTACACATGTGACTGTAGCTTCCCGCCTACACATGTGGCTGTAGCTTCCCGCCTACACATGTGGCTGTAGCTTCCCGCCTACACATATGGCTGTAGCTTCCCGCCTACACATGTGGCTGTAGCTTCCCGCCTACACATGTAGCTGTAGCTTCCCGCCTACACATGTGGCTGTAGCTTCCCGCCTACACATGTGGCTGTAGCTTCCCGCCTACACATGTGGCTGTAGCTTCCCGCCTACACATGTAGCTGTAGCTTCCCGCCTACACATGTGGCTGTAGCTTCCCGCCTACACATGTGGCTGTAGCTTCCCGCCTACACATGTGAATGTAGCTTCCCGCCTACACATGTGACTGTAGCTTCCCGCCTACACATGTGGCTGTAGCTTCCTGCCTACACATGAGGCTGTAGCTTCCCGCCTACACATGTAACTGTAGCTTCCCGCCTACACATGTGAATGTAGCTTCCCGCCTACACATGTGAATGTAGCTTCCCGCCTACACATGTGACTGTAGCTTCCCGCCTACACATGTGACTGTAGCTTCCCGCCTACACATGTGGCTGTAGCTTCCCGCCTACACATGTGGCTGTAGCTTCCCGCCTACACATGTGGCTGTAGCTTCCCGCCTACACATGTGGCTGTAGGTCCCAGCCTCCACACCTGACTGCAGTTCCCAAGTCAACAAACACAATACTTTATTACACCACAAGTTTACAGTCTGCGATATACAGTTATATTCCCTGCCACGGGGGGCAGAGGTATACTGCTGTTACTGAGTCTACCTCACTCCGGTCGGCCGAGCGGACAGCACGCTGGACTTGTAATCCTGTGGTCCTGGGTTCGATCCCAGGCGAGAAACAATGGGCAAAGTTTCTTTCACCCTATGCCTCTGTTACCTAGCAGTAAAATAGGTACCTGGGTGTTAGTCAGCTGTTACCGGCTGCTTCCTGGGGGTGGAGGCCTGGTCGAGGACCGGGCCGCGGGGACACTAAAGCCCCGAAATCATCTCAAGATAACCTCAAGATAACCTCACTCCTGTGTTGAACATTATATCGTAGAATGTCCTATATTGATTGACTTTCGCCCTCCTGGGCTGAGGTATGCTGAACTCAGTTTCATATTCGGGCTAACTCAATTCGGGCTGGGAGTTATGCTATTTAAATATCTAACTTAAAATGTCTTATATTGACCCAACAAGGACTAGGTAGACGGATAATTAAGCATTTCCCTGTTCTTGTAGTCGAATCCGTCCGTTAATTCAGGTATTTAGTATTTCAAATACCAGCGATGCGATTCAAGTGACATTTTCTAACGGTTTCTCCATCTTCCTGAGGACGCTTCCCCAAAACATGGTTCTCTTTTTAGTTTCATTAACATATGGAAGGAGGAGTTTATTCTAATTGTACTAATAACTAATAATTTAGTAAACTAATAACTAATTTATTAGTTCCAGTCCTGAGACTGTTGCATTAAGTATTTACTGATTAATTACATGAGTATTAAATTGATTTCTGCTACGTGGGAATAAATATCTTTTTCTAGATATGTCATGAATATAGTTTTCTATTTATGGACAACTAACATATTTTGGTATTACATTAATACACACTCAGCAGCAATATTATTTCCTGTATATTGTATTGAAAGTTAGTATTTTGTTGTCGGAAATTTCCGACACTCTGTATATTCCTCTACGACTGTATACATGTTTGTATATGTACGAATTAAAACACTGGATAATCCGTATACACAATAAAACACTCGGTAATACGTACTCAAAATGTCATAAAGCTACTGAACTATTAGGGCGGGTTCAAGCTCCCTCCCCCCGCCTCAATTTGAGGCTACAAGTGAAAGGAATATAATGGAAGAGCTAAAAATGGAAAAAAGGTAATGGAGAAAGGGTAATGGAAGAGCTCTCACATCATGGTTAGGGGGGGGGGGGCTCCGGCATGGTATATACGACCATGGTGGTATGGTATGGAACCCGGCCACCACCACCAATCATTACTCCTGCCACCACCACCAATCATTACTCCTGCCACCACCACCAATCATTACTCCTGCCACAACCACCAATCATTACTCCTGCCACCACCACCAATCATTACTCCTGCCACCACCACCAATCATTACTCCTGCCACCACCACCAATCATTACTCCTGCCACCACCACCAATCATTACTCCTGCCACCACCACCAATCATTACTCCTGCCACCACCTGTTGCTGACAACATTCAGGTGGTTTAGTGAAGATAAAAGCATTGCAATATTGACGTTATCACGGTCTAAACAGCACGGCCTTCGACAAATGCTCCGTAGGTGAATTGGTCTAGATTTATTAATTACAG